>NC_058133.1:506228415-506238164 GCF_016433145.1 Gracilinanus agilis | reverse complement strand
CCCCCCGCCCCCATCCCCACCCACCCCCAGCCCGGCCCGTGAGGATCGGACCCCCTGCCCCCTGCCCCTGGGCCGCCGGGTGCGAGGGGCTGGGAGGGGGCAGGCGGCTGGAGAACCAGAGAGCGCGAGGGAGAAGGAAGGCAGAGACAAAGCGAGAGACAGAGACAAAGAGAGACGGGGGGAGGGGCGGGGAGGCAGGCCCGGGAGGGGGCGGGGAAGGAGAGCGCCCGCTCCGTTATGCAAATAGCTCCGGAGGGAGGACCAGGCACCCGGCACTCACCTCTCTGCCCCTACCTCGTTTCCCCTCCTCCCGGCCTGAGGATCCCGGAGGTCTGGAGGACCCAGCTGCCATCCGGGATCGGAAATTGCAAACTGAGGGCTAAGCGTGCGAGCTCTGGGTCCGAAAGATAGGATGGGAGGGGGGAGGGGGGCACATTCAACGCCTGATTTACGCCCCTTCCCCCCCCCCTCCCACCGCAGTCCGGGTGGGCCAGAAGCACAGGAAGGCGGGCCTGGGGGTGAGAAGTGACCTCTCTTCCCCAACCTCGGGATCCAGGAGAAACTGTGCGGGGCCACTAGGTGGTATTCCCACTTCCCCCCTGAGCCGGGTGGGAACGCCCCCGAGAGAGGCTAAACTCTCCTTCCACTGTTACTCCCAAGTAATGTAGGGGCGGCCAGTGGGGGCAGATTCCCTCAGCCCCTTAGCCCCCACCCCCACCCCGCACACACAGACAGCCAACTGCCTCCAGGCGGGCCACTGGGCGCCGACCTGGCAGCCGGCAACTTGCTTAGGACCGGAATCAGTCCGAAAGCAGGGATTTTCCAAGCGGGTGTGGACTGGAGAGGGACTTGGGCTGGAGGTGGGGGGCGGAGGGAAGGCTCCCGAAGTCTACACACTTCTACCCGGAGCACGTGTGGAGACGGCAGGCACGTGACCAGATTTTCTTTCCTCCCCCCACCTGCCCCAACAGCGCTGAGGAACCGCCCCCGACTCGTACAAACTCAAACCGCTATCTTCACACCCCAACACCGCCACAACGTCCTCGCAGTCCCATATCTGGTTCCTTCCCTCTTTGGGGTTCTCTCAAGGACACGCCCTCCTCCAGCCGTCGGTTACTTGGTCTCCACCCGTCCCTCTTCTGAGTTCTCCTTGAAGGTCAGGGACCCATAGCCACCAGTACCGCCCCCTCCCCAGGCCTCGGCTACCTAGAACCCGACCCCTCCCTCTCCGGAGGAGCAGGAACACAGCAGCCCGTCCCTCTCCACGGGAAAGACTAAAGCCAAGCCTGGACCGTGAGGGGTGTGAGGTTGGAGTTGGAGGGTGGGGAACGAGAGCGGGATCTTGGGGAAGTTCGGGGTTTGGTCCCTCTTCTCCTCCTCTGGCCCCTAGTTTTAAAGCGGAGCCTCTCCAGGCCCGCTCTGGCCCCCAGCTGCCAGGTTCCTAACGAGGAGCTTAGCCCGGGCTTCGTCCCAGGTCCTCTGGCCTCGCAGCCGCCACCCCCCCCTCCGCACTCCCACTACTCAGTCTGAGGGACGGGGGACACCCGGCACAGGTGAAAAGGCAACCCGAGGCAGAGCATCCCTTGATACAGGGTGGGGGGGGGGAGAAGGAGGAGTCCCTTAATTCGGGCTTCTTTCCTTCCTCCCGGAGCACCTCCTTAGCGCACCAGCCGCCCTCCACCCAAGAGCATCTGTGCCCGGGAGGATGGGAACTGTCAGTGGGGAGGGGGAAGGGAAGGATGGGGGATCCACTCCGGAAAGAAGCCGAGCGGGCACCGCCCCACCCCCAGCCCTCCCTCTTGCAGCCATACCTGCAGCCTCCAGCCCCGAATTCCCCCCGGAGGAGTCTGCGACTGCAGCGGGTAGGGAAGCGGGCTGAGTACTCCTCCTTGGGCACTGGCAGCGCTTCAGGCCCCAGCCTTCTGGAGGAGAGCGCAGAAGAGCAGAGGGCAGAACGTACCCCGGGCTTGGGCCAGGATTGGCTGGGGGTGGAGGAGGGGGGGAGGGGGGACAGCCCCAGATGACGGGGTGTGGGGGGGTTCCAGTGGAGAGGAGGCTCCTCTTGGGAATCCAAAGTGCCCTGCCCCGATCGCCTAGAAACCACCCACAGGCTTGAAGCTTAGCGGATCGGAGAGAAGAAAGAACTTCCAAACTCCTCGCGCCCACCTTTTAGACTTGAGGAAACGGGGCTGGGAGGGTTAGCGGTTTGCCCAAGGTCATACAGGTAGGCTGGGTCCTCCAACTGCCGAGTTCCTGGGTGAGACAGTGTTTGAATCCAGCCGTCTCGCCTCCGAGACTTTCGACCGTCGAAGTCTTCCTCGCTGCTGCTGCTCCCCCTCTCCTAAGCCTTGCCCCACACGCATCTGTCTGGCTGCATTTTTTCGACAGCGAACTCGTAAAGAGGAGCCTTCCTGATCCCAAGGGCAGTGCTCTAACCACTGCACCACCTCGCCGTCCAGCATTGAGGAATTTGTCTTTTGACAAACCCCTCCGGCTTCCTGGCACGTCCAGTTTGACAGAAAACAATAGCCTCAGAGATTTAGAACCAGAAGGGACTTTAAGGTCCTCTTGTAACCTTATTTTTACAAATAAGGAAACTGAGACCCAGAGAGTTTCAGTGACTTGCCCCAGGCTTGAACTCAGGTCTCTGGCTTCAAATCCAGCATTCTTTGCAAGTCCAATCAAGAAGCATCGGCGAGCACCCACTATGTGCCAAGCATTGTGCTGGGCACCAGATAACACTGTGTGTTGGTAGTTGTTTGAATAGCTGGATTTTTGACTCCCTAACTATGAGAACCCAAAGGGACTCCAGTGATCATGTAATACAAACTAAGGAGGCAGCTTGCTCGAATATACTCCAAATCGAGTCCATTTGGCAGCCATTTTCAAATTTGGCCACCATCCCTGTGGCCTGCCTCCACTTCCCAGGGGAGCCCCTCCTCAACACCTAATACCTTGCGCTCTGACAAGAGAACTTCCACCTCCCAACCTTGGAATATGGCTGCTACATAACCTCCCAGACATTTCTTTTTAATTTTAACCAGTTTTAATTTCTAACACATCAATAAATATTGGTGGCTAGAACACACATGAAAGTTCTTTTAGATTTAATTTTTCCATATCATTCATTTTTGTAATAGAGTAATCTTTAAAACCAAAAACCCCAATCATGTACCCATATAAACAAGTGATAAATCCTCTGTTTTCTTCTGGATTTCTGCTCCCATAGTTCTCTCTCTCTCTAGAGGTGGAGAGCTTTCTTTCCTATAAGTCCCTCAGAGTTGCCAAACATTTCTAAACTCTTCCTCTACCCCATCCCCACTTTCCAACTCCAGCTCCCTTTCTGCCTTGTCAGTGCCTGGCACATAGTAAGTAGCTAATAAATGTTTTTTTCATTCATTCATTCATTCATTCATTCATTCCTCCACTCATCTGCCTAAGGACCTCCAAAGAGAAAACTCGTTGCTTCCCAAAGCAACACTTATGTGGGGGCAGCACTAATCATTAGGAAGGTTTTCCTGAGTCTTTGCACTTTCCACTTTGCTTCTAGTTTTGTCCTCTGGGGCCAAAGAAAACAAGGGCACATGGTGAGCCTTCGAATATTTGAACACAGCTAAAATGTTCTCCACCCTCTGCTTCTCTTCTCCAGATGAAACATCCCCCCTTCCTTCAACTAATCCACCTAGATGTGGACTGAAGGGCTTTCGTCACGCTATTTCTTCTCTCTGGCGTGTACTAATCCCCTTCTGGTGTGAATAGGCGTGAGCTAAGCCCTGGGGAGAAGATAAAGGCCCTCCTCTGCCCAGGAACATCATGGTCCAGCTGAATCACAGATATGAGATGGCTAAAGAACAGTACCAGCCAGGATACAATCTAATGCGAATTACTAAGACGCTGATACTGATCCTTTTCAAGGAAACTTCAAATAAACTGGGGGGAGGGGAATTTTTTTAAAACCCTTAACCTTCTGTACTTCTATACACAATACTATGTATTGGGTCCAAGGCAGAAGAGTGGTAAGGGTGGGCAATGGGGGTCAAGTGACTTGCCCAGGGTCACCCAGCTGGGAAGTGTCTGAGGCCAGATTTGAACCTAGGACCTCCCATCTCTAGGCCTGGCTCTCCATCCACTGAGTCACCCAGCTGCCCCCAAGGGGGAATTTTCATAACAAATTTCTCTGACAAAGGCCTACTTTCTCAAATTTTTAGAGAACTAAGGCAAATTTACAAGAACACAAGTCATCCCCCAATTGACAAATGATCAAATGGCATAGAAAAGTAATTTTCAGATGAAGAAACCAAAGCCATCAATAGCCATATAAAAATTTTTCTAAATCCCTCTTGATTAGAGAATTGCAAATTAAGACAACTCTAAGGTACCACGTCACACCTATCAGAATAGCCAATTTGTCAGTAAAGTATAAATGTTGGAGGGGATGTGGCAAAACTGGGGACACTGATGCATTGCTGGTGGAGTTGTGAACTGATCTAACCATTTTGGAGGACAATTTGGAACTATGCATACTCTTTGGTCCAGTAATACCACTACTAAGTCTGAATTCCAAAGAGATGTTAAAAATGGGAAAGGACTTGTTTGTACAAAAATATTTATAGCTTCTCTTTTTGTGGTGGCAAAGAATTGAAAAACGAGGGAGTGATTGGGAAATGGCCGAACAAATATAATGGTGATGGAATACTATTGTGCTATAAGGAATGATGAACAGAATGATTTCAGAAAAAGCTGGAAAGACCTATATGAACTGATGCAAAGTGAAATAAGGAAAAGTAGGAGAACATTGTACACGGTAACTACATTATTGTGGAATGATCAAATGGGATCGACTTTGCTAACAGCAATACGATGATCCTAGACAATTCTGAGGGACTTAAGAGAATGCACTCCACCTCCAGAGAAAGAACTGTTGGAGTAGGAATGAAGATGAAAACATATGATTTATCACTTATTTATTTGGGCATGTTTTGGAGTTTGGGCTTTATAAAATTATTCACTTACAAAAATGGATAACATGGAAATATGTTTCGCATGATAATGCATTGTGTAACCCAGACTGAATTGCTTGCCAGTTCTGAGAGGAGGAAGGGAAGAAGTGAGAGAGACAATGTGGATCATACAACTTTGAAAAACATGTGAAAACTTGTTAAAATTTTTTTGTTTTAAAAAATTAGAACAACACTGAGGTACCACCTCACACTTATTAGATTAGCCAATATGACAGTAAAGGAAAGTAATAAATGTTGAAGATGTGGCAAAACTGGGACACTAATACATTGTTGGTGGAGTTGTGAACTGATCCAGCCATTCTGGAGGGCAATTTGGAATCATGGCTATAAAACATTCTGCATACACTTTGATCTTGTAATACCACTACTGTGTCTGTTTCCCAAAGAGATCATTTAAAAGGGGAAAAAACCTACTTGTATGAAAATATTTATAGTTACTCTTTTTGTAGTGGCAAAAAATTGGAAATTGAGGGGATGTCCATCCATTGGGGAATTTCTGAACAAATTGTGGTACATGTTGGTGATGGAATACTATTGTGGTATAATGAATGATAACCAAAATGATTTCAGAAAAAGCTGGAAAGGATTTGCCTGAACTGATGCAGAGAGAAATAAGCAGGACTGGAAGAACATTGCACAGTAACAGCAATATTAGATGATCCACTGTGAAAACTTGACTACTCTCAGCAATGCAATGGATCTGGGACAATCCTGAAAGACTTATGGTGGGGAATGCTATCTACCTTCAGAGAAAGAACTGTTGGAGTTGGATGTGCAGCAAAGCATACTAACTTTCACATCAGTGTATTTATGGTTTTATTGGGGGATTTTGGTTTTGTATGAGTACTCTTACGACAATGACCAATATGGAAGTGGGTTTTGCATGATAATAAAAGTAGAAGCTTCAAGAAAAAGACCTCAGGAGGGCCAACCTGGAGGTGGAGGTTACAGGATCTTTTATTTTAGTGCTGAAAGGCCTCAGTGGCTATCTAGCCCACATCCCTTATTTTTGAAGCTATAAAAGAAAACCAGACTTATGACTCTGTTGCATGCTTTGGATCAAAAACCTTCCATCAGTAGATATTCATTAATCACTTACGATATGCCACAAAGATAAACGTGGCTTAGTTCCTGTCCTTGAAGGGCTTATTCTCTACAATGAGAAGTTGCTTAGATCAGTTACCTGTTTGATCTGATAGATATGGCTCCAAACATTGATTTTCTAGCATTCAAAACCACTCTAAAAAGAGGAAAAAATCAACATAAGGATATTTAAAAGTGTTCCAAAATAGATGTTGTGGAAATGTTTTGAGTAGTGACAATACCTGAGAAATACCAACTCCCTCATTTTTTTTTGCCAATTACATGTAATAACAAATTTCTACATAAGTTTTCCTAAGTTATATAATCAAACTTGGGTGCCTCCCTCCCTTCCCTTCTCCTTTCTGGTGCTGGCAGGTGATTAGATCTAGGTTATACATATATTATCATGACAAATATATTTTCACATGAAACTCCCTCATTTTAAAGTTTAGAGGCTGCTGAGCTCCCCATCCTTCAGGTTGAGTGATTTGTCTCAGGTCAAACAGTTAGGAAAGAGGGAAAATGGAAAAAAAAAAAAGAGGGAAAATTTCTCTGGTGCTTTTTCTATTCCACATAATTTACAAAATATTCTCTCATTTGATTCTCACACCAACCTTTTGAGGTAGGTACTTTTTTATCCCCATTGTAAAGATAAGGAAACTGAAGCCAACGTAACTTACCTTGGGTCACACAACTGGTAAATGTCTCAAACCAAAGATGAACTCTGGTCTTCCTGTTTCCAGGTCCACGGCTGCACCCACTGCGCCACCTAGCTGCTCTAGGGAGTAACAGTGGCAGAATAAATTTGCACCCAGGTCCTTTGGCTACAAATCCAGTATTTTTTTCAGCTATAACATGTTGCCTTCCGAGGTAGGTTGGCTCATTTCTGGAGGACAGCTAAGATCTGGATGGGTAAAAGAAATGGGGCAGACATTCCCAGTAAAGGAGGTAGGGAAACCTAAGATACAGCCAGGGCTCTAGCTCCTGCTTGGCACAAAACTTGAAATTATTATTACATTAACTTATTTATTGTTATAAAGACACTAATGATCATTTGAGACCTCTTTTGGGGTGCACTTTTTAAGTTGTAAAATGTCTTTTTAATGGGTTATTTTTGCAAAGAAAAAGTTGCAGAGATTTGGATTTTGACAAGTTGCATTTTAATGAATTAAAAAATAAAATGTGAATTACTCTTTGGAAATTAAATTGACAGCAGGCTCTTAGATCTCCTGCTTTCCTAACCACTGTTCCCTTGGATTCTTATTCTCTTGCCATCTTCTTGATACCCTACCCAAAAGGCTGCCCTTGGTCCTCTTCTTTCTTATTTGGCAATCTTGTTAATTCCCAAAAGACTAGTCTGTTGAAGTCCGTAGGAACCTCCTTGATTGCCTATAGGACAACACTTCCCGCTATGTGACTAGTGTCTGGAACATAATCATTGTTAATAAGTGCCATTTTGATGGACTGAGCCAGAGAATAAATTATATTGATATAGGCTTTTAGGGTTTATAAAGTACTTTATATTCATTATGTCATTAGAGCTATAAATCCAGGCTTAATCTCTCTCCTCAACTCTAGTTCCATGTTACCTACCGTCTGCCAGACATGTCCTGGATGCCCCATTCACATGTCTAATTCATCATTTCCCAAAAAAATATCTCCCCATTTTTCTTCCCCAAACACCATCTTCCCATCTCCAAGCTCCCAACCAAGGAGTCATTGTGAAGGGCTCTAAGGCTTGCGAAACGTTTTACAAATATTATCTCCTTTGATCCTTACAACAACCCTGGGAGTTGGGTGCTATAGATCCACGGGTGTTTGGAAGAAGAGTAAGAGACTGGATTTGAACTCTGGTCTTCCTAACTCTGGTTCCACTATTTTATCCACTGCACCATCTAGCTGCCCTCTCCAGTTATTTGACAAATCTTCTCAAAAGCATGACCTTGTCTTCATTTAGCCACTACACATATTCAGTCTCATCTGAACTCTTGCAAATATCTCTTTTTTTTAAACCCTCACTTTCTGTCTTGGAGTCAATACTGTGTATTGGCTCCAAGGCAGAAGAGTGGTAAGGGTAGGCAATGGGGGTCAAGTGACTTGCCCAGGGTCACACAGCTGGGAAGTGTCTGAGGTCAAATTTGAACCCAGGACCTCCCATCTCTAGGCCTGGCTCTCCATCCACTGAGCTACCCAGCTGCCCCCTTCAATTATCTCTTAATTGGTCTTCTTGCTTCTCTAATCTATCCATGCAGTTACCAAACAGATATCTTGAAAGCACTTACCTTGCCATGTCATCCTTCTATTCAAAACCCCAGATAGCAATTTCATGAGAAATTGCAAAGATGTATGACAGCTGAGAGGACTAAGAAGGCATAAGCCTTTCGCTGGTATTCTAGAACATCCAGACTTTTGTGTGCACAGTCTAGGCTAAGAATGAAATGTCTGTTTAGCAGCCCTACTTTTTCTTTGGGGAGAGTATAATGATCTTGATGGATTACTGCTTTATGTTTTAAGTATTAATGCATGCTTTTGAATCTCTTGTGTTTTAGACATTCTTTCTGATGGAGAAAATAAATAACTGTCTATACCTGCTAAAAAAATCCTCTACTGCTTCTAGAAATTGTTCTTCAGCAACCCTTTGAGGCAGGACTCATTATTACCAATTCACAGGTGAAAAAAAATTGAGGCTTTGAGAAGTTATGACTCACCAGTGGTCACAATTAAATACGAGAGGCTGGATTTGAACCTAGATCCTGACAAGTCCTCCTACCATTCCCAGCAACACCTCTCAAAGTCAACATGCTCAAAACCAAGTCTTTCCCCCTAAAACTTGGTTCCTTCTTCCAACTTCACTTGCTCTACGTCTATCCCCCACTTTCACAACTCTCTTTACGTCTTTCTTCTGCCTCTCTTTTCATAGAACTGCCAAATCCCAACAGTTCCATCTCCCATGGTTGCCTCTTCTCTCTGCTCCCTTCACTCCTGAGAGATCTTCCTCACAGATCTTCATGCCTCAATTTTTGCTTCATCTATTACATCCACTTTATAATGCTAGAGTAAAATTTCCTAACTATAGATGTTTGTCCTCTACTCAAAAAAAATCTTTAATCTTCCTTATTGCCCTTTTTGCCTGATAGTCAAAACTCCCCACAACAAACACACATACTCACACACATGCCCCCTTCTGGTTTTATGTCATATTATGTCTTGCAAGTACCTTGACACTCCAATAACACTGAATATCCTTCCTACTTTTCCCAGTCCCTCAACTCCATGGTAGTTCAGGCTTCCTTCTTTTCCTGTTGAATTCCTAATTATCCTTTAAAGAAACTATTCTTTGCTGTCGTCAGTGGATAGGTGTTTCTGAGGTTGGAGATGTTTCCACTAATGTTTTAGTTTTCCCCCTTCTTTAGAAACCTTAACTGCAGATTTCTCCAACATGCACATAAAAAGAAGTATCTCTCCATAATAGGAAGTTTCCTATTTCCCTGGATCTGCAGTTGATTTATACCCTTTACTCTCTCTATGATTGTTTTACCCATTCACATTGAAATCTCTTCTTCTCTCATGGCAGCTTCTTTCCTTTCCTTTCCTTTCCTTTCCTTTCCTTTCCTTTCCTTTCCTTTCCTCTCCTCTCCTCTCCTT
>NC_058133.1:506173869-506225621 GCF_016433145.1 Gracilinanus agilis | reverse complement strand
CTCTTCTCTTCTCTTCTCTTCTCTTCTCTTCTCTTCTCTTCTCTTCTCTTCTCTTCTCTTCTCTTCTTATCTTTTCTTTTCCTTTCTTTTCTTTTTTCTTTCCCATCCTTATCTTCTGTTTTAGAATCAATACAACTATGGGTTCCAAGGCAGAAGAGTGATAAAGACTAAGCAATTGGGATTAAGTGATTTGCCCAGTGTCATGCATGTATGAAACCTAATTTGAACCCAAGACCTTCTGTCTCCAGGCCAGGTTTTCTCCCCATGGGGCCACCTAACTGTCCTTCATAGCAGTTTCTTGGGGGCTGGATCTCCATGAGTCTCAGCTTCCTCCTTTGCTGGGCACGTCACACATCACCAATTCAAGTCTGTCCCAAGTGGCTCGGGTGTGTACAGAACTGGCCACAGCTGGATGCTAGACTCATTCTCCATGCTTAATGGAGTGTTCCGCAGCCCAATACACATAACTGTTGGCCCTGTTCTCTCTGTTCCTCAGTTCTCTGACCCAGTGGCCCGGACCATTGTCAGCCAAATTTAAATCATTTGGAGTGTGAATCTTGGCCAAGGACAGCTGCTACATATAAAAAACAGGGGAGATCTGGGCATATTTGTAGAGAGCAGAGAAGGAACAAGGAAATAAGGAGGGAATGAAGATTATAATTATAAGGGCAATGTGCAGAGGGTAAGAGGAAGAGATATGATCAAAGATACTTGGAGAATGATGGGCCTTGTCAAGGAGAAGGGCCATTTTCCCTTAAGAGATTAAAGGAGGAGAGACTGAGGTTCAACGTTAAGGGATTTTGAGATGGAGAGCAGGAGAAATGAGGTGGCTCATGGCCAGTGGTTTCTGTTTTTCTTAGAAAAGTCTGAAACACAGATGAGAAGGGATGGGATGGGATCTTTGAAGAGAAAAGAGAAGCCTTATAACAGCCACTCTGAGAAATATGATAGACACTAATGACAAACACGTAATCAGTTTGCTTTGTGGCAGGGAGGACCAGATAGAGGTTAGGTAATTTTCTCTTAGTAGATAGACTCAGTAGGGTTGTTGGATAACACAAGACAGTAGTAATCGAATAGGAAGGGAAAAAGTGAATGAGTCATCCAGAGTTAGAGTTTTGCAGAATGTCCAGGGGTGGGCAAGCAGGCCAGGGATTCCGAAGAAGACAGCGTCAAATCGAACCAGTAACTATAAAGTCAGCATTTCAGAGGAACCTGACACTGAATGAAGGCATCATGGCAGTCCCTAGAGGTCACACTGAGAACAACAAATGGGTTGGGGAGGACTAAGGGATGAGGAAAAATGGAAGGAGGGGAGGTTATGCTCAAATAGAGGAATTTCAGAATTTTTGATCGTCTCAACTGTGATGAACTTAGCTATTATTGGTGATACAATGATCCAGGACAATTCTGAGGACCTTATGACAAAGAATGCTCTCCACCTCCAGAAAAAGAATGATTGGGGTCAGAATGCAGATGAAGGCCTTGCTTATTTGGGTTTGTTTGGGGGGTTTAGTTTTATAAAATTACTCACTTACAAAAATGAATATTTTGCATGATAATACATGTATAGCCCAGATCAAATCATTTGCCAGCACCAGGAAGGGGAAGAAAAGTAAGGAAGGGAGATAAGTTCAAGCATATAACTTAAGAAAACTTGTGTGTAAACTTGTTATAACATGTAATTGGTAATCAATCAATAAATAGAAATTTTCATCATCAATAAACCAAATTAAATACTTGCTCTGTGTCAGGCACCATGCTAAGCACCAAAGATACAAATACAAAGACTAGAACAATCCCTGCTCCTGATGAACTTACATTCTAATGGAGAGAGGCAACAAGAACACACACACACATACATAATTAATAATAATAATAGTGGCTAGCATTTATGTAGGGCTTTAAGGTTTGCAAAGTGCTTTACAGATATTATCTCATTTGATCATCAGAACTCTGGGAGGTAGGTACTATTATTATCTCCATTTTATAGATGAAGAAACTGAGGCAGGTAGTGGTAAAGTGACTTGCTCAAGGTCACACAACCAGTAAGTGTCTCAGGATGCATTTGAATTCAGGTCCTCCTGATTCCAGATCTAGCACTCTATTTCACTCCCTATTTGCATCTTTAATAGGAAATAGGAAAAGAACCAACATAAAGCAGGTAAATATAAGGGGATCTGGAAGGGAGGTACAAGTAGGTGGGAGGCTCAAGAAAGATTTCATGTAGTGGCAGTGTTTAAGTTAAATCATTAGTGGAATACTGTTGTGCTATAAGAAATGATGAATTGATGGATTTCATGAAGAAAGAGAAGGGATTGTTAGGCAGAGGTGAAAAGAACCAGCATTCCAGGCATAGGGGACATCCATTGCAAAGGTATGGAGACAAGTTTGCAGAGTAAGCTTGTAAAATACAGAGTACGAGTAGGAAGGTTGGTACGAACCATATCCTAATCTTTTTTCCCATACAGATTAGGCTAGTTTTTGTTTAAAATACATGTATCCCTTCCACATCATGGGGATTAGGAGCACAACACCTCCAAGATCTAGAAAATCCCATAAAAATTGTTGGCCCTCCCTTCACACCAGAGAGGAAGTGTGAATTATTTCTTTTTCTTTTATGGGTGTTTACAGTACCTGGTTGTAAAATCTGGGTTAAATATTTGGTCAGAGGTTATAGGAAGGGCAATGTTAAAAAAATACTGTATGAAAAAGAAAATTTTAATAATATAAAATAGATATAAATTGGAGAATTATAGTGAATATACTGTTCAAGTAATATTACACTCAACAGTGCATATGTTTTACGAGTTACTAAACTTTTAAAGATATCTGTACATTTCTTAACATTGTATGTCATCTGCTGACTCGTGTTCTTTTTGCAAATTTTAACTTTTTATTTATGTTAACTTTTAAAAAGAAATTGTGTATATGTTATTTGTGTAATCAGGATCTGAACTCTAAAAACGTTAGTTCCCAGCATCCTGCTTTCCTTCTCACATTATGTACTGACATAGGGAGGATATAAATTTTGTATAGTCCCACCTCTCTCTCTCTCTTCCAGTGATCCTGTTTGGTGGGGGGTGGCGTGAGGTGAGCAAGCAGGAGAACTTACTTACGTGGTCTTTATTTTGGTTAGATAATTATGTTTTTATACTTCCATTTCCTTTTTATTCCTTTACTTCAAGTGATTATTAAGAAACTTTATAAAATATAATACTTGGAATATTGGATATTAATCTAAATCTTACATTTATGGTGACAGAAGTCTGGAATTTAGGCTCCTTACTAAGTGAGCAGATTAGTTTGAAAAAAAAAACATGTTTCTCTCCTTCAGGGGGCCTTCTACCCTTCTACCCCCCACCCATCTGGGAAACTCCAACTGCTGCTGCAGCTCCTGCTCCTGCTCCTGCTCCTGCTGTTGTTGCTGTTGATATGGCCAATAAAGTATTAACCCCTCTTTCCCTTGCATTGCTAACACCTAAATGCTCACAGTAACCTGGTAAGTCAGGTGTGGATTTTTTTTAGCAACAATTAACCTCTAACCCTCCTGACTCCTTTCACCTGGGAGAAGCTACCATCTAACAACCCAGAATCTTGGAGTGTTGGAGGAAGTTCATAATTTCAGCTAAGTTTTTTTTTTTATTAGAAGGTATTAATTATTGGGCTAAATTGAGAAAGTTTAGCCTTATCTTGCTCCTAGAAATATGCTCTCTCTTTAAGGCCTTTCCTAAACCCCAACGTGGGTCTCATGCATGGTAGCCACTTAAACCCTTTTTGCTCTCCCACACTAGTTCAGCTAAGGGACTCTGAGGAGTTTTTACCTTCATTGTGCCTAAAATGGAAAACTTTTGTTTTCCCTCACTAACTTAGCCTCATTTCGGCTGCCCTTCATTCAAAGACTGATTGAGGTGTGTCTCCATCTACTAGTCTCATGAGGTCTTTACTCCTAACCAGTACATACTAGGCTAGCACCACCTACTAAAAAGAAGTAGATTTGCAACCAATTTAATAAGTAGAATTGTAAGCATGGCCCAGTTTCCTTCCTATCTCAAACAGCTCCCATTCTGGGAGAGCATTATAAAGTTCACACAGCTCAAAGTTTTGGGGTGTCTTTTCTTACTACTGTTCTTGGGTGCACTTGTCCTTGCGATTAACTTGAGTAATCCTGAGGTTCAAAGGGGAGATTTATCTTTCTACACCCCTTGCCATTTTGGCCTGCCCAGTCTCTGCAAGACATCCAATATGAGGTTCATCCACACTATGCCTAGCGTGGGTATAAGGAACCCCAGAGGTGTGACCAAAGGAATCTAGATGGATGATGATACTGGGGAGAGGAAAGAACCT
This sequence comes from Gracilinanus agilis, assembly GCF_016433145.1. Lineage (NCBI taxonomy): Eukaryota > Metazoa > Chordata > Mammalia > Didelphimorphia > Didelphidae > Gracilinanus > Gracilinanus agilis. The sequence goes on along the minus strand of NC_058133.1, from coordinate 506,221,274 downwards.
TAAAGAGTCTGGAAGTGAATTTTTAGCTTTTCAGACACCATTGCTAACTGTTTAGTTTGTTCCCCTCCAAATAGTGAAGAAGTCTCTGTAAAGCAGCTATTGGAATTGGAGAAAAGGACTCTTGAATTCAGTGCCTGTATCTTGTCACATATATTATATTTGCTGATTGTTTTATGATTTAATTTTGGTTTTTAAATTCATATATTGATCTTATCTAATATCTTCTGTTACACTATGTCATTTTCAGCTACTCTGTTTTGGCTATTAGCTATATGTACTGTTAGGTTGTCTTTTTTTTGTACCTCCCCCTATGACTGAACTGGAGAAAATACTATTGTAAAAGTCTATAAACAACTTGCACAAACCCTTTTCCATGGCAAAACCATAGGTCTTTATGGATGCTGGGTTGGTCACCAGATCCATTGAGGTCACGTATTATCTATAGAGCCTTTTGTTCCTTTTTACCTTTGTTAATTGTCACATAGATGATGATAGATGGACTTCCTCAAACTGGTTACAACCTGCATACAACCTCTGGAGAATTTAATGACCTAAAAATTTAAATTGACTTTTAGATATCTAGTTGCATCACCACCTCTGACTGATCGTTTGCCTATCTTTGAGTTGTTTGTAACAAGAGGTAAAGGGTCCATTTAGTAGTTGAAGTGAAGTGCTATAGCACTGTTGTATTCCCCACCTCTGCATTTATAAAAATGCAATGGATGAGACATGTAAAGACATGCCTTTTTTGACTGTTAAAATCTCATCTGGAGGTGGAAAGGTTTTCCTAGGGGGTGTGGTACCTCTGGATGACTCCCAAGAGGGATAATTTTCCCATGAAGCCTAGTGGCTTCTGGATGGTTTCTATATCTTCAACTTATTCTACCTTTCCACCACAATGATCTAGATTCTTGGTGACATTTTAGACCCAAAAGGTTTTCATCAGCAGCATCCCACTTTCCTTCTCATGTTACATGCTGACATAGAGAGGATATAAATTTTGTGTAGCCCTGCCTCTCTCTCTCTTCCAGTGATCCCATTTGGTGGAGGTGGCATGAGGTAAGCAGGCAGGAGAACTTATTTACATGATCTTTATTTTGGTTAGATAATTATGTTTTTATACTTTCATTTCCTTTTTATTCCTTTACTTCAAGTGATTATTAATAAACTTTATGAAATATAGTACTTGGGGCATTAGATATTAATTTAAATATTACATATTAAGATATAAAATATGTTTATATCTAGATATATTACACATTTCTGAATTTCTAAACTTTTTTTGTATTGTCTTCTGACTTGCAAGGATGATCTTCAGCTTCAGCAAAACCCCATTTAATTTCTTATGCCAACCAGCAAGATATTGAAATCATAATGGGGTAAGTAGAGCTCTGAGAAGAGCAGGCTTCTCAGTCACAGACTCCTTCTGAATTCAGTATCTCAGATCAAACTCTCCAGACCTTAACTGCCAGTTTCTCTTGACAGAGAGAAAAACTGACCCAGCACCCTAAAACTCCTGCTCCCTCAGAAGCCAGAGAAATTAGAGTCCTTTCTTAACTAAAATCTGTTTTTATAAAATGTGCTCTTAAAGAGACAGCATGAAAGTAAGAAAACTTCTGCTCTTAAAGAGACAGAGTGAAATTAATAACTCTCTCTAACATGGAACTTCTGCTCCTAAGGAGACAGAATGAAATTAAATAAACTCCTTATAACATATATATCCAGCCCTAAAATCTTCCCTCAAAACTAAGGGGGGAGAGAAGGGGAGAGAGAGAGGGAGGAGCACATGGTTTCAAACTCTCTCCAGAAACCAGAAGAGAGAGAAAGACTTTGGGAGGAAGTAAACATATAAAGGGGCTGGCACTTTGATCATGTCTCTAGTCTCAACATTCTACACTTAGAGACTTTGGGGAGATTCCCCTTGAGTGAGATCTAGGATGCTGTTTTGTTTTGTTTTTTAATTTTAATTTTGAATATTTTCCCCTAGTTACATGTTTCATGTTCTTTTCCTCTCCCTCAAGCTCCCTAGCCCCCCTTAGCCAACACACAATTCCACTGGGTTTTACATGTATCATTGATCAAGACCTAATTCCATATTATTGATAGTTGGACTAGAGTTATCATTTACTGTCTACATCCCCAATAATATCCCCATCAGCCCACATTTTCAAACAGTTGTTTTTCTTCTGCGTTTCTCCTCCCACAGTTCTTCCTCTGAATTTGGCTAGTTTTCTTTCTCATAAGTCCCTCAGCATTGCTCTGGATCCTTGCATTTGTAAGGATGGGGGATGGGACAAGAAGAGCCAGAAGAAGGCTGTTGGTGACAGTTGGTGACATTTGAGACAAGAGGGAATTCTGAGTAATTGTCCAGAGGAAGGAGAAGGAGAAGGGAGAACTTCTGGTGGAGGATTGAGAGAGGAGAACATCTCAGCTCAAATCCAGTCCTGAGGGCTTCCTGAGGATCTTTCTTTGGACATTGAAACCTTGATTTCCTGGTCAAAGGCAGGAAATAGAAATAGAAACAGAAGAAGGGACAAGGGGGGAGATGCTTAGGAGTGGGAACCTCAAAGGTTCCCACCTGAGTGATGGACCCCATAGAAATAGAGAAGAGAGCACCCCAAAAATCCCTCTGCCCTTCACCCCTTTCCCCAATCCCTATATTGATATTAATAAAAGACATTTATTAGTCAGATAGCATTCCAGAGTGTCTGAGAGACAACGAGGGGGAGGGAAATCACAGCTTGGTCTGGCTACCTCCATCTTGGAGCCAGACCATCTGCTGTGAAGTTGACTGACCTCAGGGGAGGCTTGCATGTACCCCGCCCTCATTCATAATCGGTTTGGGGTCCCCCATATCTCCTCTTATAGGGAAGCCTCACCCCTAACTCCTGTGAGGTAGCACGACCATCCAGGTCACTAAGTTTTGGGATGTCACCCCCTCCAAGTCTCTGCAGTATATATTCGGCCTGAGGGGAGAGCTTATCACTAACATTGATTTACTGGCTCTCATTATTCTTATACATTGCTGCTAGTAGAGAAGTCTATTATGTTCGATTGTACCACAGTGTATCAGTCTCTGTGTACAATGTTCTCCTGGTTCTGCTCCTTTCTCTCTGCATCAATTCCTGGAGGTCTTTCCAGTTCACATGGAATTCCTCCAGTTCTTTATTCCTTTGAGCACAATAGTATTCCATCCCCAGCAGATACCATAATTTGTTCAGCCATTCCCCAATCAAAGGACATTCTCTCATTTTCCAATTTTTTGCCACCACAAAGAGCGCAGCTATAAATATTTTTTTACATCTTTTTCCTTATTATCTCTTTGGGGTATAATCCAAGCAGTGCTATGGCTGGATCAAAAGGCAGATAGTCTTTTAAAGCCCTTTGAGCATAGTTCCAAATTGTCATCCAGAATGGTTGGATCAGTTCACAACTCCACCAGCAGTGCATTAATGTCCTAATTTTGCCACATCCCCTCCAACATTCATTACTCTCCCCTGCTATCATTTTAGCCAATCTGCTAGGTGTGAGGTGATACCTCAGAGTTGTTTTGATTTGCATTTCTCTAATTATTAGAAATTTAGAACACTTTCTCATGTGCTTGTTGATAGTTTTGATTTCTTTATCTGAAAATTGTCTATTCATGTCCCTTGCCCATTTATTGATTGGGAGATGGCTTGATATTTTTTGTACAATTGATTTAGCTCCTTGTATATTTGAATAATTGGACCTTTATCTGAGTTTTTTGTTTTAAAGATTTTTCCCAATTTGTTGTTTCCCTTCTAATTTTGGAAGCATTAGTTTTTGTCTATACAAAAACTTTTTTGTTTAATGTAGTCAAGATTATTTATTTTATATTTTGATATTTTTTCTAACTCTTGCTTGGTTTTAAAATGTTTCCCTTCCCATAGATCTGACAAGTATACTATTCTGTGTTCACTTAATTTATTTATACTTTCCCTCTTTATATTCAAGTCATTCACCCATTCTGAATTTATCTTGGTGTAGGGTGTGAGATGTTGATCTAAACCTAATCTCTCCCATATTGTTTTCCAATTTTCCCAGCAGTTTTTGTCAATAGTGGATTTTTGTCCCAAAGGTTTTTTTTTGGGGGGGGGTTTCATTCACTGTCTTGCTGATGTCACTTACCCCTAGTCTATTCCACTGATCCTCCCTTCTGTCTCTTCGCCAGTACCATATTGTTTTGATGACCACTGTTTTATAGTATAGCTTAATATCTGGTACTGCTAGGCCCCCTTCCTTCACTTTTTTTTCATTATTTCCCTTGAAATTCTTGATCTTTTGTTATTCCAGATGAACTTTGTTATAGTTTTTTCTAATTCAGTAAAGAAGTTTTTTGGTAGTTTGATCGGTATAGCACTAAATAGGTAAATTAATTTGGGTAGGATGGTCATTTTTATTATATTTGCTCATCCTACCCATGAACACTCAATGTTTTTCCAATTGTTTAGCTCTAGTTTTAATTGTGTGGAAAGGGTTTTGTAGTTGTGTTCATATAATCCTTGTGTTTGTCTTGGCAGATAGATTCCTAAGTATTTTATATTGGCTAGGGTGATTTTAAATGGAATTTCTTTTTCCAACTCTTCATGCTGTGATGTGTTGGAAGTATATAGAAATGCTGATGATTTATGTGCATTTATTTTGTATCCTGCAACTTTCCTAAAGTTGTTGATTATTTCCACTAACTTTTTAGTTGATTCTCTGGGATTCTTTAAGTAGACCATCATTTCATCTGCAAAGAGTGATATCACTCTTTGTAGGATGCTATTTCTTGTTTGAGATGAGATGTCTTGTTCCCAAGGAGGAAGATCATTCACTTTTATTGTCTGATATATGTTCTTATCTGTATTCTTTCTCTGAATTCTGTTCGTTATTGCCTTGAATACGTGAATTTATTTGCTATATGACTTTATCATGGAACTAGCATTTGGAAGGAAGAGAGTCTATTGGTTATAAACCTTGGGGTACACCTTCCCTATTAAGAGATAACCACCAGGAACTCAACTAAAAATTATTTCCTCTAGACTAACAATATATGGGGGAGGGGGAGAATAAATTTAAGTCTAGCCCAGGATCCCCTCTCTCTGAGAATGGAATAACCCATCTCTGTCCCCAGGCTCCTGTTCCCATCCTAGCAAAAATCCATCTCCTTTGTAGAAGGTGGGAGGCAAAGACTGTAGAGATATCTTTTCATGCCTCCCTGTGAGTTATATCTAGACAGACTCATGTAGACGCACATAATCCACATGTCAAAACAACACATAGCTTACATGGGGGAAAGGCTATTCTTAATTTTTACTTTTCTTAGAACTTCCCTTTTCAAGGGAATTTCTTGTCCAGAGAACCCAACTTTCCAGGCTACTTTATAGTAGGGTAGGTTTCCAGAATAAGCAGTGGAGTTCTTGGATCAAAGAAGAACCAGAGCTGAGATACAGGAAAGAATATAACCATGATGGAAAAGAATAAACCTCGACCTTTTGTTATTTGAACTGCATGGGTTTATGTGAAAGCAATCTACTTCTTATCAACCCCAAGTTCTTTTCTCCCCTCTTTCTTCGGTGAGTATTGGGGCCCAACCAGGGTAATGTTCTAAATCTAGAAAACTTTCTAGGTCATGAGAATGTGGTTATTACTGGAAGGAAGGGTGGTTTTACTTTCTCTCTGAGTACTTTCTCTCGCCTGGTGGGGGCAGGGCTCTATTGGGATACCTCTTCAAGCCCGGAAGACTAGTGGTCATCAGAAGCTTTGGCTCAATAAATGGGAAAGGGTGGACCCTCTATAGTAGAGTAGAACCTCAAGGGTAGAAGATTCTGAATCCTAGGGGGAAGGGGTAGTTGGGTGAATAGTGTCACCCTGTAGTAGGTAGATCATACAATAAGGAGGTGTTACTTGACCTTAGAATTTTTTTTTCCTTTATAAGGAAGCCTCAGTTGTAGATTGATAACTATAATAAGAGTGATGGACTATACAGATCCCTAAGAGAGGTGGGACTCAGTAGATCAGAAAGGAGAATTGTTTGGGGGCTCTTGTGGAAACCCTTTTTGTTTGTATTTGCTGTCAGGTAATCTAAAATTGGTCTCTTGGATTGTTAGCCTGAACACTCACATGCAATCCAAGCATCCTTTCCCCTGTTTTTGGAGCCCGAGGCATGGGCTTAATTCCTATGTCTCCAGAGGGAACCCCTGGGCAGAGCTAAAATGATCCATATACCAATGGATGGTCCCAATAAAAACTTCTGGGTGGGAGCGTTGGCCAGAGAAGAGGAATTTGTGAAAAGCCCCAGGATGTGTAAACCTAGAGCAGTGATCCTAGGCCACAGGTTAGCCTTCGATTGTTCGAACAGAACAAACGATTCAGTCATACACATTCTATGGCGACCACAAAGGGTCTGACCCTTGCCTGAGAACCTCCCTGTTTGTCATTCCACACCGTCCCCTCACCCCCACATACACACGTATATTTCTGATAGCAGATCCAAATCCAGCCTTTTGTCCTTTTACCCCAATAACAACTGCTCAACTGTGAGACACTGGGGTGTCCGCTTACAGCTTGGGTGCACGCTCCATGGAGCACAAATACATCAATATGCTTTGCAATCCAGACAGAGACATTGCCCAATTTGTCACACTAGATGAGGGAAAACCACCAGCCAAGCCAATAGTCAGATGTTTGCTCCCACAGTCAAGCCCCCAGTGTCCCCGCCCTGAGCCATGAAAATTACTGAGCTATTATTAATGGAGCCACTGCTCTGTGAAGACCGAGTCCCAGGAATAGAGCCAGCTCCTATTTCTATAACCCTCCACGGGACAGGTATTCCTATAATACCTCCACTGGATTAAAAAATTTAATACCTCCACTGGATCTGTGATTTCACATCTAGGGAACACAGAATAAGAAAACTCCCTCTACCAAGATAAATAATTACCTTCTTGACAACTTACATCATTTCAGAGTTGCTTCTAACGCTGCAAAGTTAAGTGACTTACCCAAGAACTTGAAATCAGGCTTTCCTCACTCCAGGCTTGGCTCTTCTTCCACTGTAGCACACTGCGTCTCCTCCTTTACAGATAAGAAATCTGAGGCTCTTGGGAAAGAGAAGTTATTTGCCTGTAGTCACACAATTAGTCTATAAGAGAGTCAGGATTTGAATCCAGGTACCCTGACTTTGTCACACACGTTAGCTGGGCTGTCTTGTCTCTTGAACAAGGAAGGTTTCTACCTAAAAATTAAGACCATAGCACTTAAGATCAGAAATGTAGAGCCGAAAGGGATTTTAGAGGTCATCTACTCCAAACTGAGAGGGAAACTGAGACCCAGGAATGTCTTAGAATCATATCTATTGAGCCAGAAGGGACCACAAAACCACTAAATCCAACCACACATTTTACACATGAGAAAACTGGTTGTCCATCCTTTAAAAATGGGGAACTTTTTATTTACAAAAGAGTTCAATGGCCCAGATGGCCCTTTATGTGTCATACTGGGGAAAGCATGGGGAAATCCATCTTCCCAGAAGGTCTCTTACCACCCCCCTTTCATGGTGGCCCAAATTCTGTAATAAGAACAGAATTTCTTTGGGTTTGCCCTTGCCAAGCCCATTTACAGGACAGAATTACTCAAATAAGTAAATAAACAAACAAAAGCCACAATCACCTCTTTTGTTCTGGAAGGATGAGCTCTTAGTATCAAAGGATGTTTGAAATTAGTTCACATCAAGCCCAGAGTCTTCATTTTACTAATGAGCAAGCAGAGGTCCAGAGATGGGAAACGACACAGATAAGGCTACCGAGCGAGTTCATTTCAGGGCTGGGAGTGGGACCCAGGGGTTCCTGACCCTCCGGCCACTGCTCCGTTATTCATATCTATCAAGGATTTCTAGGAAATGATTGCCAGGCTTGTGGTATGAAAGCAGGGCGGATGAACTCTTGCTTCATCTCATGTGAAGCCCAGAGGACAACGCTGGGACCCCTGAGAATGTTCAGATTTCAACACACAGGCTGTGGACAAACAGTGCCCAGGGAGGAAATGGGCAGCTTTCTAACTGGTGGCCATATGATAAGAAGATGATATGAAGATGTGATCAGAAGAGGATCAGGTCTGATCAATGCTTTCCGGCTCTGGACTACAGTGGATTTCTCTCATCAGATCAGTAGCTGGGACACCCCAGCCCTGTGCCATTAGCCTTGGGAAAATGAGGCTTTAGTTGAATTGCTGTAATTCTTTTTCTTGATAACTATTCTTGGGAGTTGCTGGTTTAAAAAATTTCTGGTGATAAATATGGAAAATGCTCTGTGTTTCAGTGGGCCATTGTAGGAAGGTCAGATGTCTCATGATAGTCCCTGCCTTCAGGGAGCTTTCATTTTCAAGGAGGAAAAGGGAGAGTGGTGGTCAAGGATGGGTATTTTGGTCAAGGGAGTCTGAAGGATGCTGAGTGGAGCTTTGGGTCAATTAGCTTCATCAGATTTACTGGCTTATTTCTTTACAAGGTGGACCCAAAGCTGAACAAGAAGAGAAACTTGGATAGTCTTGGGGGTATTGCAAAGCTCCTTTCCTGACCCTTAGCTCCCAAGGAAACAACACCCATCTTTTTTGCTCCAATATTATTATTTGTTATAAGACTGAGCATCTGTATGGCAATAAAGAACAGAATTCAAACATCTTCAAAGAATTGCAAATAACCATTGCCCAGAGGGAAATGGAGAGGTTTGTGGTGGGTATGGGCAACTTATAACATTCGAGAGCCTCCAATCTGGCACTCCCTGGCATCCTGGGCTGCCAATCAGTGAATCTTCACTATATCAAGCCCTGATACAGACCCCTGGGGTCTTTGTTCTTTGCCCCATCTTCACCCCATCTTCCTGCTCTCCTCCTTGAGCTCTGAGAACAGGCATCAAATCAACACTTCTTTTCTAGAAAGAATGAGCTAATTGACCTAAAGCTCCACTCAGCATCCTTCAGACTCCCTTGACCAAAATACCCATCCTTGACCACTACTCTCCCTTTTCCTCCTTGGAAATGAGGCAGGGACTATCATCCTTTTTATGTTTGTATCCCCAGAACTCAGCAGAACACATGGCGAATGTCTGATACGAATTTTTCATTCATTCGTTTGTATCTTCTGTGACTAATACACAGCAAGCTCTTAATGCTTTTATCATTCATTCGTCTTTCCTGGTACCAAGTAGTTTCTAGTACAAACTACTAAGTTCTTTTTTTAAAAACCCTTAATTTCTGTGTATTGGTTCCAAGGCAGAAGAGTGGTAAGGGCTAGGCAATGGGAGTCAAGTGACTTTCCCAGGGTCATACAGCTGGGAAGTGTCTGAGGCCAGACTTGAACCCAGGACCTCCTGTCTCTAGGCCTGACTCTCCATCCACTGAGCTACCCAGCTGCCCCACAAAGTAAGTTCTTAAGAAATTCTCCCTCCCCTCTCTCACCCCCACCATTTATTCATCCTTGAGGAACGTTGAAGAACAGGAATAAAAAATATCATCAGGGATGGGTATCACAGGAAGAAGTGAGCTGGTCATGTGGGGAGGATGAGAGATGATGATAGACAAGCTGAATGTTCCCATAGGACCCTTTAAATGGCAGGAGAAAACAAAGCTTACCACACATTCAGCGAATATATGAGATGAAGGACAATTGTAGTATGGAGTGGACAAGTGTGGATGGGCCACCTTCCCAAACAGTGAAGGAAGTGGATGAGACCACAGTTCTATTTGAATATCTGAGAGTATCATGGTTTGTCGTCTTTTTTTAAGTTTACCAAAAAGTCTTTTCTTCACTATATCCCTGTGAGGTTGGGAGTGCCTGCATCATCAAGACCGTGTTGCATTTAAGGGATGAGACTTCCCAGGAGCTACTGAAACTGAGGACCACCTTCTTTCTTCTGAGGTTTTCATGACGATGCTCTTTCCTGATTCTCCTCTAATCCTGCCGATTGCTCCTTCTCAGAGTCCTTAGCCAGATCGTCTCCCCCAGTCCCTCATCTGCCTTAGATCCTCTCCTTTCTCTAAATTCTTTTTCTTAGTGACTTCAGCCATCTCCAGGAATTCAAGAAGACGAACACCAAATTTACCACGTACTACAATAAATACGATATCTAGAATCAAAGGATTTGGGAGTTTGGATCCTTACTCCGACATTTGCCTTTATTCCCAGTCCTTACATACGTAAAGACTGCTAATATTAGAGCAGCTAGGTGTCTCGGTGGAAAGAGTCTGAAGTCAGGATGACCTGAGTTCAAATCCAGTCTCAGATATTTACTATCTATGTGACCTTGGACAAGTCACTTAATCTTAGTTTCTTCATCCATTAAGTAGAGATAATAATTCCTCCCCTCCAGGTTATAAGGGTCAAATGAGATAGTTGTAAAGTGCTTAGCATTGTGCTCCCCACATAGAAAGAATGAATGTTATATTATTGTAACATGTTAGATATGATGGTGATGCTATGGGATAATTCTCTCTTTGATTGAGCCCCTTGACTCTGGTGTGTCCTGTTACTTAATCTAATCTATATAATATCCCCAATTACTATTTTAGTGTTTGCTCTCCAGGATTTTGTGTAATTAGCATTTGGTGGGAGGAGAGCTAACCTATCTAAGATTAAGCTAATATTTACTCTTCTGGTTCAGAACTACTTTATCCTAGCACTGACTATGCGGAAATGAGCCTTGGGATGATCTTGTTCTTTTGTCTCTGGATGCCCCAGGAGCTAGCACTGAACCTCTTAATCCCCCCCTCCTTATTTCCTTATCAGAGGCTTCATCAGCATTTGTTGAATGAACTGATATGGCATTCCTTTTCTGAATTCTTAGGCAATATACAGAATAATGAATGGAAATTGTTCATGAATGACTAGACATCTAGGGGATATTTTTGTTGTTGCCAGGGAGATGGAGGAAATCAGCAGTCTGCTCGGTGTGGAGGGAGCCTGAGAAGTGCTAATCCTTTCCCCAGCCCTTCCTGTCACTTTTGGTTTGGATTATAAAGCACCTGAGCAGAACCCACATTATCAGCCCCAACTAACAGCCTGAATTCATTTTGTATGTATTTTGCATACATCTGTATAATGTCATAACACTGTCGATTTCTACCTAGAATCTCAGAGATTGAGGCTGACTCCCCCATTTTACAGATGAAGAAACGGATGCCCAGACATGTTAAACAACTGGCCAGAGTCATTTAGCTACATATTGTTTCCCTTGAGAGAATGTAACCTTCTTGAGATAGGAATCATTTCAAATTTATCTTTGTATTCCTAGTACTTGACAGTGTCTGGCACATATTAGGCACTTAATATTTTTTCTTCATTCATTCATTCATTCATTCCATATTGTTTCCCTTGAGAGAATGTAACCTTGAGATAGGAATCATTTCAAATTTATCTTTGTATTCCTAGTGCCTAACACAGTGTCTGGCACATATTAGGCACTTAATATTTTTTCATTCATTCATTCATTCATTCATTCATTCATTCACTCATTCATTTATTATCTATGTATACAGTCCCCCCCCCAAATAGGATGTAAACTGTTCGAGACTGTTGAGATCATTTGTGCATTTATTTGAGGACAGCCCTTAATATATGCTCACTGATTGATTTTTTTAATTGAAATTGTTAAAATAAAATAATCTAGCCCTAGACACTAAGTAGCTGTGTGATCTGGGGCAAATTATTTAACTTTTGTTTGCTTTAGTTACTTCAAGTGCACAATGAGGATAACAACAGCACCTGCTTCCTAGAGTTGTGAATATCAAACAAAATAATATTTGTAAAGGGATTAGTACTGTGCCTGGCACATAATAGGTGCAATCTAAATGGTAGCAATTATTGTTAAGTAAAGCATGAGTAGAAATCTTAATCTTTTTTATTTATTTATTTTTTTTGGCATCATGGTGCCCTTTAGCAGTCAGATGATCCCTTCTCAGGATCCTGGTTTTAAATGCATACAATAAAATTCAAAGAATTACAAAGGAAGCCAATTATAGTAAAAATAAAGCTATCAATTTTTTTTATTTTTATTTTTTTAATTTTAAACCCTTAACTTCTGTGTATTGACTTATAGGTGGAAGATTGGTAAGGGTAGGCAATGGGGGTCAAGTGACTTGCCCAGGGTCACACAGCTGGGAAGTGGCTGAGGCCGGATTTGAACCTAGGACCTCCTGTCTCTAGGCCTGGCTCTCAATCCACTGAGCTACCCAACTGCCCCCCTAAGCTATCAATTTTTAACAATTTGTGATATGCTCATGTATGTGCTTCTGCATTATTAGTCATTTTTGTTAACTCTTATTAATATGTGAGAGGTTTGATGGTTAGTCTCTCATTTTGGGTGAGATATGTAGAAAGTGTGTGTGTGTGTGTGCGTGTGTGTGTGAGAGAGAGAGAGACAGAGACAGAGAGAGAGAGAGAGAGACAGAGAGAGAGAGACAGAGAGAGAGACAGAGAGAGAGAGAGAGAGAGAGAGAGAGAGAGGGAGAGAGAGAGAGGGGGAGAGAGAGGGAGAGAGAGGGAGAGAGAGACAGAGAGAGAGCATAGCAATCTCAAGCAGAGCCTGGGTTCCTCTCCCTCTTCCCACAATCCAGGAAGAAGTCCCCTTACTCCAGGGTTCACCAAAGGTTTCCATATCAGCCATCTTCCATATTAGCCAACTATTTTCCACATCCTACTCACACTGGCAACAAATTATGTTTTTAGGCAATTTAGTTAATTGACCACCTACCTATTTGTTACAAGCACATTCACAATCAACCAGGTCAGAGGAACAATTTGAATCCCTTTTACAGCCTTTGGGGTAATTAAAAATTCATAGGCAGCTGCCCAAACATTGCATCCTGAGCACAGCTGTCTGTGTAGTTGCCTAAGGAATTCTTAACCTTTATAGTCTTGAATAAAATCTTGCTAAATAAAGCCTCTACAGAGTTGAGTAACTAAAAAACAACCTCACTCTAGAGCAATAACAGATATTGAAGACCATCTAATTCAAAGGTTCTTAACCTGGGATCCCTGGACCTCTTGAGAGATCTGTGAAGAGATGGGAGCAGGGGGAGGGAAAAAAACAAAATGGCATCTTTATTTTCACCATCTAGCTGAAATCAGATATTTTCTTCAATGATTTAAAAACAGGAATCACCAGACTTTCATTGGGTACCATGACTCAAGGGATAAGAACCTCCAATTTAAAAACAAAGGGATGCCCTTCGATTGAGGAATGGCTGGACAAATTGTGGTATCTGTGATGGAATACTTTTGTGCTAAAAGGAAAAATGAACTGGAGGAATTCCAAGTGAACTGGAAAGACCTCTAGGAATTGATGCAGAAAGAAAGGAGCAGAACCAGGAGAACATTGTACACAGAGGCTGATACATTGTGGTACAATCCAATGTAAAGGACTTCTCTACTAGCAGCAATGCAATGATCCAGGACAATCCAGAGGAATTGAGAAAGAACACTACATCCAGAGAAAGAACTGTGGGAGCAGAAATGCAGAAGAAAAATAACTTCTTGATCACATGGTTTGATGGGGATATGATTGGGGATGTAGACTCTAAACCAGTGATTCCCAAAGTGGGTGCCACTGCCCCCCGGTGGGAGCTGCAGTGATCCAGGGGAGTGGTGATGGCCACAGATGCATTTATCTTTCCTATTAATTGCTATTAAAATTAAAAAAAATTTCCAGGGGCTGAGTAATATTTTTTTTCTGGGAAGGGGGCGGTAGGCCAAAAAAGTTTGGGAACCACTGATCTAAACGATGGAGATAGGTCTTGATCAATAACACATGTAAAACCCAGTGGTATTGCTGGCCACAGGAGGACAGGAGAGGGGCAGGAGAATGGGAGAGAAAGAACATGAATCATGTAACCATGAAAAAATAGTCCAAAACAAATAAATGAATGAATGAATGAATGAATGAATAAACATAATTAAAAAAAGAAATCAAGAGAAAAAAAGAACCACCAATTTAGTTTGAGCCCCTCATTACACAGAAGAGTAGACTGAAGTTTATGAAACTTACAATCTTAGAATCATAGATTTAAAGCTAGATGGGACCTCAGAGACCAGAGTCCAACCTCCCCATGTTACAGATGAAAAAACCAAACCCCAAAGAGTGAGTCCCCCAAGTCACATACCTAGTAAATGCCAGAAGTAGGATTTGAATCCAGATCTTTCTAGCTCTAAGTCCAGCTCTACCCATTAAACTAATACAGTAAATCATAAGAGAAGACCTAGTTCTGATGCCAATTTCTCCTGGAATCTTTCTCCATCTCTATTTCTCCCAGCTGAAAATATTCACCCCATAATCAGACTTTACTAGAGCACTTCATATAGGTTTTTCTTTTGCCCTAATCCCTCCTTATCTTGTATTGTACTTATCTGTATCTATAGTATGACTCCTCCCCAGTCATCAAGAAATTCACAGTCTAGGTAGGGGAGATAAGATCCAGGAATCACTTGGAGAATGATTTAGGGCCTGGATCAAATCCTGGAACCAAGGAAGGGAAAGGCTCACTCTCAGCTAGCTGGTGGGAAAGGCTTCATGAGAGAGTTGAGTTGGATATTCAGTGGAAAAGGTCAGAATAGAGTAGGGAAAGGGGATGAGGCTAGCACAAGCAAAGACAGAAGGGGATTAAATCCATGTGGCATGTATAGAGGATAGTATAGAACCTAATGGTGATGCATGGTGTTCTTCCTCTTCCCAAGCTTCTCCTACTAGTCAACTCAGGATACTGGATCCCTGAATAAAATCTGTCATCTTAAGTCACACCATTTGGTGAGCTCCCTAACCCAGAAGCAGGTTCTGAGTCTCTCTAGGCCCCCAACAGGATTCACAGAACAACTGAATCTCACAGAAGGACTGGCTTCCTCCATAAAGGACACAAAATATATATCCAAGGTCAGCAGCAGCTGTCTTAGCCCTAGGGCAGGGGATATAGACAGAATCATTGAATGGGTGGGCACCAGAGTGGAGGAGGTAGAGGGAGTAGAAAATTCCCCAGGATACCAAATATTGCAAAAGACAAAGTTAGCTAATATACATTCTGTACTTCATGCTCTCTCAGCATGGGCTATCACAAAGAGTGAGCAGTATTCAATGGGTTACATTTACCCTTCTATAAGTCACTTAACCTCCAAGTCTTAGTTTTCTCATCTGTAAAATGAGCCCCTGTAGTTTCTACCTCCTGGGATTTCTACAGGGCTTAATATCTTAATACATAAAGAATTTTCTAAACTAAGTCACTATGTAAATCAGTGATTCCCAAAGTGGATGCCACTGCCCCCTAGTGGGTGCTGCAGTGATCCAGGAAAGCGGTGATGGCCACAGGTGCATTTATCTTTCCTATTAATTGCTATTAACTTTTTTTTAAAAATTAATTTCCAGGGGCACTAAGTAATTTTTTCTGGAAAGGGGGTGGTAGGCCAAAAAAGTTTGGGAACCACTGATAAATGAAAGTTCATGTTATTAATTTTTCCATTCTCATTTTTTTATTCAATGAAGATCAAAGAGAAAAAGTCCTAGGACAAGTTACCAACTTCCTGTTCTTTATACTTCTCATTAGGCTAACTCTTATGCAAGAAAACAAAATCGTTTATTTTATAATTGGATGGAAACAGGAATTTAAAACAATCTTTGGATGTCCTAAAAGTAGCTTCAGGACAGCTTGAGGAGCGGGATGCACGATGGGGAAAATGTAATGGCTCCTTATCCTGCATTGGTTTGGACTTCTTCAACTGGGTCAATATATTTTGTCTCAATATCAATTTAAATTTCTTAAAAAATGTTAATAATAAGTTCCCAAATAAGTTTTCCAAAGTCATATGACCCATATTGTTTCCCTCCTTTCTTCCCTCCCTCCTCCCAGAGCTGAAAGCAATTCAATCAGAATCATACATAGATTATCACACAAAAGCTATTTCCATATTATTCCTTTCTGTAAGTGAATAATCTTACAAAAATGCAACCCCCAAATGTATTGGGTCTATATATTTTGATACCTTTTTGTTCCAAGTAGTTTGGCAGCTATGACATTTATCAGAGGTTTCAGTTTGATCTGTTGAGTCTATTGCTGTTCTATTGCTAAAGCCTGCCTGCCCCATAGCTGGAAGAAGACTCTGCCCAGTCTTCCATTAAGCAGGAAGGCAGAATGTTTCTCGAAGGAAGGAATATATAAAGAACGTGGCACTTCTCTGGGCACCCTGGCCTTTGGGGTGTCTCCTGCTCTTATTGCTGCTGCTACCCTAGAAGGCAAACAGAGCATTTTAAGTAGGGCAGGAAAGGACTGGAGCCAATCTATAAGGGATGGCAGTTGGGGATTTGAGACACTGCTAATTGCTCTTGCTGTGAGCTGTTTAGGTGGTGCAGGTCTGAGATGGAGGGGAATATTTGTTCAACTCAGGAATGTTTCCTGTCTAGGTTTCCCCACAAGTGAGTCACCGGATCCTCAATTCCCATAGAGGCACTCAATGCACAATATAAGTTATTAGGTGTGGGGCAGACTTTATTTTATTCGCCATCAAAAATGCATTAGACACAAAGGACTCAGAGATACCCATAAACATTAAGGCAGACATATAAAGCTATTTTGGGGGACTGCTAAACAAACACTTCCCAGTCAACTCAAACCTGCACCATCCAAGGAATTCACAGCAATAGCACAGTTGACAAGGTCTCTTAAAAATCCCATGCCCATTCCCCATGGCATGGCTTTTAGTCCAGATCCAGGAGGATCCTGGGTCACGGATCACTTCATTCTCTAAGAATCCTGCTATTGAAGAAATCTCCAATATGGAGGCTAGTCTCAAACTCAAGAACTTGATTTCTTGAGAACCCTTGAATTTGCATGGAAAGTTCATTCTCAGGAAGGCTGATCTCTGACTTGAATTCAGAAAAAAAAGGATTCAGGCAAAGGCAGCCAAGAATTCAAGGACCATGAAGTAGTTCCTCAAGCAACAGGGCAAGCATGGGTAGCTCACTACTTACTTCTTTTTAAGTACCATTTTCTATTCCTGGATGAGGCAAGGAGAGAAATCCCCCTCCTGCCACTCTCCATCCTCTTACTTTGTTCTAGTTTTGAAACACCAGGGAGAAAAATTGGGGAAAGAAAAAAGGAGGAGAGGAGACAAGCCTTTCCCAACTCACTTTTACAGAGCAGGAGAATAACATGTTCTTTGAAGGAGAGTCTCAGCCTTCACTGTCACCAATCAACTTGGAGGCATCTATCGTTACTGGAGACTAATGAGCTGTCAAAGGTTTCTTGAAGTGTGAGCCTGACTGTATCGTTCCCTCACTCAATAAAATCGCATGGATCCCCAATTATCTCCAGGATCAAACATAAACAGCTCTGCTTAGCCTCGAAAGCCCTTTAAAACCTGACCCTCACCTATCATCCCAACCTTATCATAGACTCCTCTCCTTCTCACAGGTGCAGCCATACTGGACTTTTTAGCTGTTCCTCACACATGACACACAACCCACTCCATCTCCAGTCTCTGTACTGTCTTCAACACACCTGGAATGCGTTCCTTCTTTAGTTCACATTCTGTCAATTCCTGATTTTATTCAAAATTCTGCTCAGCCACCACCTTCTGCATGAAGTCTCTCCTGATTCCCCCAACTGCCACTGTCTTCCTCCAGAGGAAAAGAAAAGATTTCTGTGAATACTTTGTGCGGATTTCATATTTACTGGTATACCAGAGACAGTGTGACATCATGGATATAGAGAGACAGCCTTGAAGCTAGTGGGACCTGGTTTCAAAACCTGCTTCTGAACTTTGGGCAAGTAACAAATTCTCCATGCTCTAGAGCAGTAGTTCCCAAACTTTTTTGGCCTACCGCCCCCTTTCCAGAAAAAATATTCCTTAGCCCCCTGGAAATTCTTTTTTTAAATTTTAATAGCAATTAATAGGAAAGATAAATGTACCTGTGGCCATCACCTCCTGCCTGGATCACTGCAGCACCCACCAGGGGGCGATGACGCCCACTTTGGGAATCACTGCTCTAGAGCCATGATGGTGAACCTATGACATGCATGCCAAAGATGGTGCCCAGAGACCTCTCTGTGGGTGCAAGCACTGTTGACTGCCAGAGTTAGTTACTAGAAAGGCAGAGGGACTTGGGCAGAGCTGCTCCCTTCCCCTCTCCACCTCCCTTTCCCACCCCGCTGCCCAGCAGCCCAATAGCTTACTCCCTCCCCTGAGTAGAGCACCTGGGCCATTCCCTCCTTTTCTCCCACCCATGTCTGGGGTAAGGAGGGGACACTCCACCTCTAGGGGGGGACAGGGCATGACATCCAGTCTAAAAAGTTCTAAAAGGTTCGCCATTACTCTTTTAGAGACTAAAGTAGTGGGAAAGATCTGATAGAGGATGCCGGGCTCCTTTTACCAATGAAATCACAGGTCAGTTCCCTGTTTCCCTGCCCAGGCATATTATCTCCCCACCAGTATGTAAGTTCCTTCAGGCTTCTAGAACAATGCCTGGCACACCGTGAGAGCTCCATAAGTGCTTTTAATTGAGTAATTCACTGAATCATGAGTTCCCAGGATCTTGTCAGCAAGATTCGAGGGCATATATGGAGCCCGTTACAAGCTTTCCTTAAGATTTTAAGTCCAGGCCCTACAATCTCACTGAGTTGCTCGGGAAAATTCACCAGATTGATCAACCTCCCCTCCAAATACCAAGCGATTGGGGAGGAAGTACTATTAATAACCAGGAGAATTGGGAATGGCCGCCTGAAGGAAGCAGCTCTTGGATTGAGCCTTGGAGAGATCTCCAGGTTCCAAGAGACAGCAGTGAAGGAGGAAAGCATTCCAAGCAAGGGCCACGTGCCACAAATAGGAAATGAAATGTCCCATATGGGGAGCAAAAATAGGCCAATTTGGCTGCGATGTGAAATGGGTGAGGGAGAGCCAGGTCTGATCAAACTGAAAAGGAGGTCGGGAGCCAGATTTGTATTTTTTTTTTTTTTAATTTAAACCCTCACCTTCCGTCTTGGAGTCAATACTGTGTATTGGCTCCTTGGTGGAAGAGTGGTAAGGGAGGCAATGGGGGTCAAGTGACTTGCCCAGGGTCACACAGCTGGGAAGTGTCTGAGGCCAGATTTGAACCCAGGACCTCCCGTCTCTAGGCCTGGCTCTCCATCCACTGAGCTACCCAGCTGCCCCCGCCAGATTTGTATTTTATCCTGGAGGCAAGAGGGAACCACCTGAGCTTCCTAAGCAGGTGAGGGACAGGAGCAGACTCAGTGCTTTGGGAACTTCAATCAGGCAGCTGTGTGGGGGCTGAATGGGAAAGAAATCACAAGATTACAGACTTAAAATTGGAAGAGACCATGTAGGGCCCATCCCCCCATTTTAGAGATTAGTAAAGTTAGGTGGCCAACCCAAAGTCACATGGCCATTATGTGTCGAAGGCAGCCCTTGAACCCAGCGGGGTCTTCCAGACTTCTATCCATTCTGCCCCACTCACTTAGGTAGTTCCCTCTTGCCTCCAGGATAAAATACAAATCTGGTTGGCAAGATCCTTCTGGGTCAGTTGAACCCACCTCAAGCAGAAGGGATGGGTCAACCTTTCCCCCTTCCTCCCCCTTCCTTGGGTGACCAGTAATGGACCACAGGGCAAGAGGTCCACTTTCCTTGTATTGAAGCCTTGAGAATATGTGGGAATGTAAAGGACAGCTTACAAACAATTAATATTCTTTCTATGATGAATACATCTCATCTGGTCTATAATCACAATTTGATTGCCCTTATGACTGCAATCTCTTATACACAGTTATTCTCCTAACTGAGCTATTTTTTTACCATAAATCTCAGAGTTACAACTTAATGATTTTACAACAGAAGAATGATTAGAAGCTATTAAATTGGACAACATTCCTTACACTAACAGTGTCAGAATTTGAACTCAGGCCTTCATTCCAGTCTTTCCCTCTTTCCCTTCTTTCCTCTGTACCTCCCACTGATATCGAGTCCAAGATACCAATCGTTAGAGATTAGGGTTAGTGACTAGGATCATCTGCCTAAAATTCCTTAAACCCACCAGTGCTGTGGAGATGACAAAGCAGGTACTAGAGAGAGAGAAGACAAAAGAACCCAGAGCAGAGTTCTACAGTCTACCCATACCATGGATTAACCTGCATGAACGCCTGGGTTCATCTGTTTGGGGCATCTGTTAAGGCCGTCCCTCCAGCCAATCTATCTTCTCTAGCACCTGGCCCAGGCTAGTTTCTGCATGTTCCTCACCCTACCTCCAGGCTTTCCCCAAGTTCCAGTTGGACCCTAGAGGAAAGGGGAAAAAAACAAACCCACAGACCCAGGGGAGAAAAGGGACTTGAATGTTGAATGCCATTCAGAGGTAATTGCCTCCTGCTGCAACTTGCATTATTAATTGCCTTGAGACTTAGTGGGAATGACTTGCATAATAAGAATTCTGCTTAGAGAGGAAAGGAGACTAGGGTAGAGTTCTGTCTGCTAGCTACAAGATCCCTGGATGGCCGGGGAGCCCAGGGTGGGGGGAGGATGATTTTTGTATGTTACCTCAGGCCCTTTCGGCCAGAACTTCCCAAAACCCTCCTCTCCTTGTTCTCCTGGAAAGGATGTGCAGATGAGAAGGTTTCCAGCAAATACTGGAATTTCTCCAGTTAATTTCTCCTTCATTTGGACTGAAGGATCTTTATGGTCTCCTCTAATCACAGGTAACAGGAATCTTTTATACTAGATGTTGTTGTTGAGACATTTCAGTCCTGATTGACTCTTGGTGACCCCCATTTGAAGTTTTCCCAGTAAATTTCTAGAGGGCTTTGCCATTTCCTTCTCCAGCTCATTTTATAGATGAGGAATCTGAGACCAATAGAATCAAGGGACTTGCCCAGAATCACATAGCTAGTGAGTGTCTAAGGCCATATTGGATTCAAGAAGATGAGTCCAATTCTAAGCCCAGGGCTCCATCTACTGTGCCACCTAGCTGTCCATTTTCCCTCTATTTTTAAATATTCATTTTAAATTAATTGTATTTAATTATAGAATGACGCCTTATGATCACATTATTCACCAGGTGTACTAAGGGCATACCATTACAGCGGAACCCTCCAGTGAGTGAGTAATTAACTCTACTATTCACATACTATAAAATGGGTCTTGTTATAAATGAGAAAGGGTATCTTTATACTACTATCTAGTTATTATAGTAGTATTATATTTGTATATTAATCAGGGAAGCTGTGTTTTGGATTCCCTTGCTGGCTGGTGCAGGGACAGCCGAGTCCTGTCACTCAGCTGGATGTTATAATAACTGCCCTTCTTTGTAACAGTGCCCAGGCAGGATCCCTAAAGGTCAGCAGATGGATATCCCTTTCAGGTCCCACCTGGGGTTGAATTGATTATTAGTATTGGGCTCTATTAGCCTTGGATAATGTTCATCTGACTGTGTTGCTCCCTCCCCAGAGTGGTGATGTAATGACCACTCAGGAAGGTACTTAATAATTTTATCTATGTTGTTAATAAGGGAAAGGAATGATCAGGAACAGATTGGGGATAGAAGTCGCTAAAGGGTATGACAATAATCCCTTAGGACTGTAGGCTTTCAGTAATGCTGGAGTTCTTGTTCTTCACCTCCTCTGGCTCAGCCTGGCCACTGCCAAACCAGAGAAAGCAATCTGTTTGACTGACACAGATATTGATGATCTCTCTCAGCTTCTTATTGCCAATTGTTATGCCAGTTCTACAGCCTTCTGGAAATGCCTCCCTTACCACCCTCTTCTTCTCCTGCCCACTTCCTGGATCCCTCCCGGGCCCGGGATACCTAAATATCTAGTGATGATTCAGATGCCTAAATATCTAGGGGGAATTCAAAGAGAACCAGGGGATCTACCGTCAGACCCACAGGTCAGTCAATGTCCAAGATCAGGTTAATGATTCAAGTCAAATGTTTCAGGCAGGGCTCTTAAAATCAAAAGCCAAGGGCAAAGCCAAAGCCAAAACCAAAAGCTAAAGCAAAGCCAAAAGCCCAAAGGGTCCCTGTCAGGAGGCTGTCAGGGTATTTATAACCTCTGGCCAACTGCCTTTCCTCTTGTCCTCACGGCCTCTGGGAACATTCTGATGTCTCCAACTGTCTTCACCTGTCAATCAAGGTGGGACTCTCAACTTCCAGGGTTTGAATATGACAGTCTGCAAACTTGAAATTCAGTAGGCACTGGCATGCCTTTTGACAATTTAAAGGCAGGATTTAGTTAAAGCTATTTCTGTAAATGAGCTATTTCTGCTCAGACAGTTGGGGAATTGAAGTTGGACATTTTTGGCTTTCTTTTCATTCAGTAGACTTTGCCTTTGGACAGAGCAGGGTCCACTGCTTTTTCCCAACTGTGATATTTTCCCCAAAAAATACTACAGGTAAAAGTCCACTGAGACTATGAATTAGGCTTACTCCACTGTTAATAAATGGAGCTGGAATACATCAGATCTTTTCAAGGCTCAGGAGGTACACATTGCCTCTGATAAAAAGTTAGACTTGACCAATTCAGTTAAATGCCAGACCTAATCAAACCTTTCCTAAGGAACACAAAAGTGTGACAACTTAATTGTGGCTAGAATTAGGACCATAATGAGAAAACAATCATTCTCACTTAAGCACAAGCCTACCTAATCTACACAATTCCTTTATTAGGACTGCTGGGCAAAATTGAAAAACAACCATTCGTGATCAAAATTCTCTAGTTGATGAAACCAATTCAAATCCAGCAGTTGCAGGGCCCATAAAAAAAGAAGAAAAGAAAAGAAAGTCTCAGGCCAAGACAATAAATAATGCAGCAGACAACGGTTACTCATTAGTGACCTTCTTCAGGTAGGCTATCAAGTCTCCCTTCCCTCCCTTCTTCTTAGTGCCCTCAAAGATCATCTTTGTCCTCCAGATGTTCTTCTTGGGTTTCCAACTACTCCATCAGCGTGTTCTCTCTCGAGATGATGCCTTAGCTTTTGTTGGCATCCATGTACAAGAAGCCCAGGATCAGACCTGTCTTGTAGTCAAAGAGGCCTCTCAGATTGGGCCCCATCTTGTGCTTGACCCCCTTCTCCACCATGTGGCACTGGGCAAACTTCTGCACGAAGATCTTCTCGTCCTTCTCCACGTCTCCCCTGGTCACTTCTCAAGCACTCACTCCTTTGCTTACTGGCTCTGGGCCCTGGAAACGACTCAGGCTTTCTCCACCCAAGAACACACTGTACCAGCTTCTACGTCCCCATCTTCCCTCTTAAACAAATCCAAACCAACAGAGGATTCTCACGCTCTTAACAATCTCTCTCTAAAGAGACTTCAGAGTATCCTAGAGAGCCACCTAAACCATTCAGTCTGTCAAGGGTGACGCTAGGCAATGGTATTTTATAACCTACTTTATGGTGTCCTGGCACTTTCCAGTTGTTGTTAGCCTTTTCCATGGTCTCCCAGCAGAAAGAGGCTTTTGAAAATGATAAGGACAAAAAGGGCAACAGGAGTCAGTCATCAATCCTTTTATTTAGTAAAGGCACTTGCAAGTGGAGCAGGAAGTCAGTTGCTTAACTGGCTCACCAAGGGGACCTCAGAGTGGACTTTTATGGGATTCTGGGGGAATAGGGATGGCTTTAAGAAGAGAATTTCCACAAAAGGAGCAGTGACAGAAGGTGGGAGATTGGGGTACAGCCATTAGGGATTGGGTCATTTGAGCAAGCTGGCAGGAAGCAGAGGGCAGGAAGAGCCACTGGGGGTGGGTGCTGCAGGCTCTTGGCATAAATGGAACTGGCTTTAATCGGGAGGTCCCAGGAGTGGCTACACTGGTTGACTCTGGGTGTTGCCAGCCAATACTGGCATGTACCATAGCTGATATGGTCACCTCTGTTTCCCAAGTTATTTCGTCAATCCTTGGATAGAAAGGGAGCTCAACCAAATAATTAGTGAGAATATTGTTCTTTCCATTTTCACAAAAAGGCGGGCAAAATTATTTAGTGGACAGCTAGAAATTTGACTAAATGCCAGTTATGCTGCCTTCATGCAGATAAGGACTTTCAATTGGAAAAATATTTATTTCTTAACATTTTCTTTAAGAAACAGCAGGCCTTTATCTTCTCCCCTAGGCTCCTTCCAGCTCTAAATCTATCCTCTCATATTTTTCTTTGGACAAATCATTCACCTCTCTTTTCTTTTCTTTTCATTTCATTTCTTTTCTTTTCTTTTCTTTTCTTTTCTTTCTTTTTCCTTTCCTTTCCTTTCCTTTCCTTTCCTTTCCTTTCCTTTCCTTTCCTTTCCTTTCCTTTCCTTTCCTTTCCTTTCCTTTCCTTTCCTTTTCCTTTCCTTTCCTTTTCCTTTCTTTTATTTTCTTTTCTTTTTAAATCTTTACCTTGTCTTAGAATTGATACTAAAATACCAATTCCAAGACAGAAGAGGATTAAGGATAAGGCAATTGGAATCAAATGCCTTGCTCAGGGTCACCCAACTAGAAAGTGTCTGAAGCCAGATTTGAACTCCAAAGAGGAGTCTTCCTGACTTTATGTCCACCACTCTATCCACTGCACCATCTAGTTGCCCCAAAGTGAGTTTAGAGAAGTTTAAATTAAAGAAAATTCACACCCATCCAACTGGCAAAAAAATTCACGGGTAACCATGGTGGAAACATCCATTGTCTTATGGTCAACATAATGAACTAAGCTAGAAAACTTCTTAGACAAAAGACCTGCACAGTCTATCATAGGCTCATTCTGGAAGTCTTAGCCTTGTGGGAGGACTGGTGCCACTGGCCAGCTTTTGAGAACCCGATGTCACCCTCATGCTAAGATTAGTCATTAGAGTAGAACTCCAATGGATTGTTGAACTGGACAAAAAGCAAAACAAAACAAAAAAAAACCCTTTTAGTTGATGAGTGAAGTAGTAGTATCTGGATTTCATTATTACTGAACAAGATTCATTTAAGTTTTTAACATTTTTTTTTTACAAAAGTGATAATGCCTAATGTCATGGCTATATGTTGTCATTCAGTCATGCCCAACTCTTCATGACCTCATTTGAGGGTTCCTTGGCAGAGATACTAGAGTGGTTTGCCATTTTCTCCTCTAGTACATTTTACAAATGAAGAACTGAAGCAACTAGCTGGTTTCTGAGGACAAATTTGAACACATGAAGATGAACGTTACCAACTCCAGGTTTGGCATTCTACCCACTATTCCACCTAGCTGCTCCCATTTACAAGGCTGTGTAAATGGTGGAAATGTGTACATTTTTATTTTATTTTATTTTTTAAACCCTCACCTTCCGTCTTGGAATCAATACTGTGTATTGGCTCCAAGGCAGAAGAGTGGTCAGGGTGGGCAATGGGGGTCAAGTGACTTGCCCAGGGTCACCCAGCTGGGAAGTGTCTGAGGCCAGATTTGAAGCCAGGACCTCCCATCTTTAGGTCTGGCTTTCAATCCACTGAGCCACCCAGCTTCCCCCTACATTTTTTACATATTTGTATAAAGAGTTTCTCTACAGAATTTTAGAGTTCATGGGACCATAGGCTATCTCGCAACCCCTTTGCAAATTTTTCACTCAGAAACTTCTCTCTTCATTGCTTTCAGAGATCGTTCAGAGATTCTCTGTCCTCAGCTAGCTTGATGTCTCCAGAGCTTCTGACACTACTGATTTCCTTCTCCAACTCTCCTATCTCAGATTTCCCAACATGGCTTTCTAGTCTATTCTATCTGACCGCTTTTTCTTCATTGTCCTTCTTCCTCATGGTGAGTTTCCACAATGGCTCTGTTCTAAATTCTCTTTTCTTCTTTCTACATTCACTCTTTGTGGGCTCATCAGAACCCAAGATTCCAACCGGCTCTTCGTGGATGAGCCCCAAACGAGACATCTGGCCTGACTGCCCCTCCTATATCATCTCTCACTGCTGCCTGGTGCATAGTCAGCCTTCAATCAATAATTGTTGAGTTGGCTTGACCTGAGTCCATGGAGCTTTGTGACACTTAACCTTTGTTGCCTCAACTTCATCATCTGCAAAATTAGGATAATAACAGCACTTCTGTCCCAAGGTTGTTGTGAAGATGAAATGAAGTCACAATTGCAAAACACCTAACAGTGCCTTCTATGTGCTAAGCATTACGTAAATGTTAGTTAATATTATTTGGGCAGCTAGTTGGGTTATTGGTTAGATCACCAGGTCTAGAGTCAGGAAGATCTGAGTTCAAATCCAGCCGCAGACACTTATTATCTGTGGGACCCTGGGCAAGTCACTTAACCTGGCTGACCTCAGTTTCTTCAACTGTAAAATGAGATACAGAAGGAAATGCCAAAAACGCTCTAGTCTCTCTGGCAAGAAAATCCCAAATGGGGTCACAAAGAGAGTCAGGGATGACAGAAACTATTAAACAACAATAATAATTATTATTACTACTTTTGGGGAAAAAACTGAGTGTCATTAAATGCCCTTCAACGATTCTTCAACACAGCTTTCCAAGAGCCCTGCTGGATACAGAATGAAAATCAGCAAAGTCAGGAAATGTTATTTCAACAAAGAAAAATTGTGATTAAGATAATTTTTTTGTTTTGCTTTGTTTTAAACCCTTACCTTCTGTTTTACTAACAAATCTAAGACAGAAGGGCAAGGACTAGGCAAACAAGGTTAAATGACTTGTCCAGGATCACACATCTAGGAAGAATCTAAGGCCAGACTTGAACCCGTGTCCTTCCAACTCTAGGCCTGGGTTCTATCTCACCCCAAGGTAAAATTTTAATATCCCTTGCTCGTGAGCTATAGAAGTAGTCCATCCTGTACCTTCTAGTATTAGCTCAATTCCAGTTAATCCTCTGGGGATGCAAAGACAAAAATGAAATAGTTCCTGCCCTCAAGGAGCTTACACTGTCTCAGTGGAAACAATATTAGTATATATAAGGCATTGGCAGAGAATCAGAGAAATAGAGAAAGCCCGGGTCTCCGTGCCAGGGCTTGGGACTGGAGCTGGCTAAGGGGGCATCCAGCTGGTGTCACCAGGTAGTGAGATGGAGGTGAAGCTGCCCAGAGAAAGTGGCATCTTGTACATTTGGGCTTCCCTGTGGCAACACCTTCGTCACCCCACCCTAGCTGCAGTTCTGCTTCAGGGTCTGTATTGGCTAGAGATTCCTCCCAAAGGCAGCCAGTGTGGGGCTGACACATGAGTTTTTTCCACATTGGGGCTCTGGTGTGACCGAGAGGAGGATTAACTGGCACAGAGCCTGACGCATCATTGGATACTTAATAAATGCTTGTTGGTTGATGGAGTAATGAATTGATTTTTCCCAGGGCCTCTTTGGCTTTTGGGGAAAGAGTGTTTTACCTGGAGTCTGGAAGACTCAGACACTGATGAGCTCTGTGCTCCTGGACAAGTCACTCGACCTCTATCTACCTCAGTTTCCTCATCTGTAAAGTGAAAATAACGGCACCCGCTTCTCAGGCTGGGTGTGAAGGTAAAACGAGATAATCTTTGGAAGGTCCTCTGCAGACTTTAATGTGTCCAGTCAATGCTGGCTAACCAGATGTCCAGTCAAATTCCTTTGGGCATATCTTGGAGAATCTCCCTTTGTTCTTTACCCAACTATCTCCGCCCTCCGACCTTATAGATAATAGTTGTGGCAGAAACCTTGAAGACTAGATGGTCCAACCCATTCGTTTTGATGTAGAAACAAGTCTAGAAAAGGAAAGAGACTTGTCCAAGGTCATAGAGTAACACAGACAAGGGCTCCAGCCATGATGTTTGTAGCAGCACCTTCTCAGGCCAGGCTACAGTTTTATCAGTTATAAAAAAAAGAAGCAACTTTATCTTTTGGGTCCATGGGCAAGGGAAAGGAAAAGAAAGGCTACCAATGAACGAAGTATCTTTTTCTAATTCCTTTTTTAATTTATTTTGTTAAATATTTCCCAATTTCATTAAAAAATGTTAACTTTCACGTTTAAACATTTTGAGTTCCAATGTTCTCCCTCCCTCCTGTCCTTCCCCTCCCTTTGAGAAGTCCTGCAATATGATTCCCAGCATACATGCGAAGTCATACATATTAGCCATGTTGAAAATGAAAACATACAAGCAGACAAGGAAAACAAAGAAAGTGAAAAAAGTCAGCTTCGATCTGCGCTCGGAGATCATCAGTTTTCTCTCTGGAGGTGGAGATCATTTTTCATTCCGGGTCCTTTGGAATTGCCTTGGATCATTGTCTTGCCTGGAGTAGCTAAGTCTTTCCCAGACGACCATCACGCTGACATATTACTGTTAATGTGCACAGAGATCTCGCCGTTCTTCTCACTCGGTTTTGCATCAGTTCATATAAATCTTCCCAGCTTTTTTCCAAAACCAGCCCTTTCATCATTTTTACAGCATAATAATATTCCATCACAATTTTATATCACTTGTTCAGCCCTTCCTCAAGGGATGAAAATTCTCTCAGTTCTTAATTCTTTACCACCCCAAAAAGAACAAAGCAAAGTATTTTGATTAAAATCTAGACTCAGCACACAGTCAGCTATAAAAGTGCTGCAGATTGTGAGAACCTGGCGAATTCCTTACCTCCATCCTCTGCCTCCTTCTCTCATTAGAACTTGTTCTCTCTCTAAAGGGAAATGAATATGCTTTTCCAGTCTTTATTAACTGAGTCTGGGTTCTGTTTTGCCATTTGCTTTAAAAAAAAGTTGACTTCACTAAGATTATGTGATCATTATTACTATATCAGGGATGGGCAAACTACAATCCAAGGGCCAGATGCGGCCCCCCGAAATGGTCTATCCTGCCACACGACATTATTCCTAATCTGAAGAATACAAGGAGTAGGATACAATACAATGAAACTTCGAAAGATGTGCCTTAGAAACTGACAAATAAGCATTTCCTTTCCTTTGGCCCCTCTTTAAAAAGTTTGCCCATCCCTGGACTGTATTGATCAGTGTACCCACGGGGTTAAATGCGACTGACATGCTGGCGTACAGGGAGGCGGGAAGGGAGGAAGGGAGAGACAGTCGAAGAGAAGAAAGAGGGAGAGAAAGAGAAGGAGATGGAGAAAGAGAGATAGAGAGGGTGAGAGAAAGAAGGGAGATGGAAAGAGTGAGAGGCAGAAAAAGAGAGAAAGAGAGAGACTGGAAGAGACAAAGCAAAAGAGGGAAAGAGAGATGGAGAGGGAGAGGTTTTCACAATAGCTGGGAACATTCCCAGCATGGGGGTCCAGAGCTAAACTAAAACAAGGTTTAGTGACTTTTATCTTTCCCTGGATTTCAATGACTAGAAGGAAGAGGGAGGCCAATAAGACTTAAGACAATTCTACCTCATTTAAATCCAATTTATGAGTGAGTCAAAAGACATCACCATGATGTCATTTTGATCCTCTTCCAATAGGAAAGACAACCACCACCACCAAGAACCACCATCGACCCTTGTTTTATTTAACTCACTTCAGGGTACTTGGCTCAGGTATCTGAGGGTCTTTTATCTCTCTCCTCCAGGTTGAGGAAAGCCCTCCCTTAAGGGGTCAGTATGGTGGTAAAACAAAAGGTCACACTTGAACCAGAAGATGCCACCCATGTGGGGGTTGGGTCCTACTCACCAGCCCTTTACTTTCCACCTTCTATACTGTTGGCAACATGCACCCACTCTGAGAAGATGGGAGATCTGGATGAGTGCCAGGATCCCTGGAGAACTGATCCAGGACTGGAAAGGATCTCAAATGATCCAATTCATCTAAAGTCCAGAACCTCGAATAACTCGCCTCCCCCTGGCCCTTCATAGAGAGAAGTAGCAGACCTGGGATTTCGAGCTAGAACCTCTGGCTCTGAAACTAGAACCCTTCCTGCCACACCAGACGCCAAGGACCTAGATCAGGCCTCCCAGAAGAGGTCATGTGCACAGGTGTCTGGGAAAAAGGGGTTTTATTGGAAATTGAGATCTAGGAGTCCACACTCTCAGTTCTAGCTTTAGGTCTAACTTGAAACAAGGTGTGTATCCTCTCTTGCCTCAGTTTTCTTATCCGTAGAATAGAGGGGTTGGATTATGGTATTTTGGGGGCTCTTTTTTTCCTTATTTCTCGAATGCCAATTCTCTCTGACAGGTTTAAAAGAAGCACTCAAAAGGACCCCAGGAGAAGTCGGGGCCTGACGGAGCGGCCAGAGAAGAGAGCCAAGGGGCTTCCCCCAAAAGAAAAATGCTGGGACTTCAGGTTTTTGCTGTAGCCGATTGACCCAAGGGACTCCCCGACTGTCTGTTTTCTCGTCTGACCTCAGGGCTAGCACCCTAAGGCCTCAGGAAGGGTTCCTCCTCAACGGCAGGAAATCATTTGGAAAGCTGTTTATTGCAGGGGAAAACGGAGATTAGGAAAGGAAGTTTCACAGGATGCAAATGTCTGAAGCCAGAGAGTTGAAAACGGAAGCCTGCGGAGGCCCACCTAAGCCTCCTCCTTCTCTCTTCCCTCTGAGGTCCCCTTCAATAAACACCCCACATCCTGATTCCTGGCCCGGCTGAGAAAATATGATTGACTTGCAAATTTATTTATAAGCTAGACTCCCTCCTGGGAAGGGATTTTCTACCCTCCCTTCCCCCTCCAGGAGGCTGGGATTTTATGAGTTTGGTACTGGGGCAATCCTTCCATAATGGCGGCTCCAAAAGGCATTAGCTATGACCAAGGGCAGAGGAAGTGGTGGGAGAGTTTTCACGGAGGCCCTGCCCCCTTCTCAGGGAAGTCTTTTCAGAGATCCCAGACTTGGAATGAACTCTAACTCCCTGGCCTGCCTGCCGCCACCATCATCCCCAGAGGGAGCATGGTCCAATGGAAAGAGTTTCAAGAGGGAGGACTTGGTTTCAAATCCTACCATTGACGTCAGGTGAGTCATGGAGGTTCCTTCATCCATCCAGATTCTAGATCTATGATCTTCTAGATCTTCTAGATCTTCTAGATCTATGATCTTCTAGATCTTCTAGATCTACGATCCCAAGTCATTTAATCTCTCCATGCCTCAGTCTCCCCACATGCAAGTAGAAAGTTGTGTTAGGTGGCCTCTAGGGTCTTTTCCAGCTCTCCTAGGATTCCAAGTCTCTTGGCTTCTCCATGTCCCTGTTTTCTTGGTTATAAAATGGACCCGTTGGATGAGATAGCCTTCAAGGTCTCTTCCAAATTTGAACCCCTGAACCCATAATCCCCCGCTCTGCTATTTGCTCCCCGTAAGCAGTTAGACAAGCTATGTAGCTTCTCCAGTCCTCGGTTTTCTCATCTGTAAAATGAAAGGATTGAGTTCAAGAGTCACCAAGGTCTCTCCTGGTTCTAACATAAGTCTCTTTACCGCTGATTCTCTGTGTGATCTTGAGTAAGTCATTTTGCTCCTCTGAAACTCAGTGTTCTCATCTATGAATTGGGGGCATTGACCGACATGTCCCCTGTGGTCCTTCTTTTTTGAACTCTGAACCTAAAGCATAGAGAGAAGGTGGTATCTGGAAAAAAAACCTCAAAATACAAAACTGTGAAGCTACAAAATTAAGGGACAAGGAGACTTTTAAAATTTAAATTTTAAAATTTTAATTTTAATTTTAAAATTTGAAATAATTTTTAAAAATGTTCAGAAGAGTTCTTTTAAAATGGAAATGATGGGGATCCCCAAGGAGGTAGTGAGATGACCCTCCTTGGGAGTGTTCTAGCAAAGGCTGGCCCAAGAATTCTGAGCGTGTTCAGGGGCCGTAGGTGACCTCCAAGGTCCCTTCCAACTCTGAATCTGGGCCCTCATCACTCCCCCGGGTGTCTGGGCATTTGCTTTCAATAACACAAGAGGCTGTTTTGTTCTAGGCCGAAGAGGAAACTCAGTCTATTATGGTAGAGCTGCACCTGCTCGGCAATTTATAGCCCTGAGAGTTACAGTCCTCTCAGGGTGTCTCGACACCCTGGAAAAGGGACTTGCCCAGGCTCACACGGCCAGAACATGTCAGAACCCAGACTGGAGCCCACGTGTTCCGGACTCAGAACTCCTCCACACTGCTTCCTGATCGAGAAATTAGGGGCGAAGACACCCTGAAAACTGACAATGCAAACAATCGAAAATTAAGATGATGTTTTTTCTAGAAGGTTTGTAATGGAGCCAGGAAGGCACAGAGGCAAGTTGCTCCTTTGACATCTACTGACTATGTGACCCTGGGCAAGTCACTTAACCCCTAACCGTTCATCTTTTCAGGTTTTTTTTTTTTCAGTTGTGTCCAATTCTTTGTGAGCCCACTTGGGGTTTTCTTAGCAAAGGTACTTGAGTGGTTGGCCATTTCTTTCTCCAGCCCATTTGATAGGTGAGGAAACCAAAGGAAAATGGGTAAAGGGACTTGTCCAGGATCTCACAACGACTTAGAGTCTGAGGCCAGATTTGTGAGCCATCTTGACTCTAGATCCAGCCCTCTCTCGACTGCACCAGCTGCCTCTTGTTCTTTAAGACACAAAGTAAAGGGGAAGGTGCCAACCCGCTCTGGTGGAGGGAGATGCCTCATCTAGGAATTCATTATACCAGAGAAATCATAGGTTTAATCTCCATCCTTTTCTGGACCAACAATGTAAGTCGATGAGGGAGCTGGTTTTAATTGATCAGAATCCTATTCGCCCTTCCCTTTCTCATGGCTTTTACGTAAAACGAGGGGCCCCACAGACTCCCCACCTCTCTGCTTCTCCTTTCCAAATTGGGATATCATGATATCATGGTGCCCCGGCCCAACCCCCCCAACACACTTTTATAAGAATATATAAATATGTGACCCTGGGCAAGTCACTTGACCCCCATGGCCCACCCTGACCACTCTTCCACCAAGGAGCCAATACACAGAAGTTAAGGATTAAAAAAAAAGAATATATAAATATGAGCTAATCAATGAGAAACCAGCAAGTGTTTGGGGCACCTTCCACTCGAGATGGAACTCACAAAGAAGGATACGGCATCGGAGGCAGAGTAAATCCGGTAACCCTTCACGACAGGAATGGCAGTTGGGTTTATTGGTCTCAGCACAAAGATTAACAACTCACACGCTGTGGCTTCTTTGAGGTGAGAGGAGAACAAGCGAGGAAGGAAAATAAAACAGTTTAATTGTACGATAAGGGTCGGGAGAGGGCGAGAGTCTATCTGTAACGAGGAATCTCTAACTGACAAGAGCTGGACTTCTAAGGGGGAGTTTCTCTGGCTAAGGTCGAGGGAGAGAGCTGGAGTTTGGGGTTTCTCACTCATGGTTCAGGTCACTTCCTTGATGGCTTCAGGATGCCAGGAACCAACTCCTTGCACAGCCAGTAATCCGGGAGGTACCAGGTAGGGGAAATGCCTGCAGCTGTCCACCAGCAAACAGACACTATCCACTACTAAGGGTTGTCTTGAGAGATGTTGCCTTCAAGCTTCTCCAGTCCCAAAGATCCCAAGCTCGTGGAGTCCCTGCTGGCTGGACCCCTGCTCCAAACCCCTCTCCGACCAGCAAAATGGCAATCTCCCAGCTGCATTCTAATCCAGAATGGTCAAGGCTGGCAGCCAAGCTCCTCTCTCGTGGTATTTCTTACTCATGATAGATTTCTATTCTATTCTCTAAATTACTTTATTACAACACACTCACACTCACAATCACACTTCTTGGGCAGCTGGGTAGCTCAATGGATGGAGAGTCAGGCCTAGAGACAGGAGGTCCTGGGTTCAAATCTGGCCTCAGACACTTCCCAGCTGTGTGACCCTGGGCAAGTCACTTGACCCCCATGGCCCACCCGTACCACTCTTCCACCTAGGAGCCGATACACAGAAGTTAAGGGCTTTAAAAAAAAACACAATCACACTTCTTTCCTACCCTTCCCATCCTCCCCAACTAAAACCTCCATCTGCCCTGGCCAAGGCCAACCTGTCTGCCTCCAGAGCCAGCACTGGTTTCCCAGATTACCTCCTTTAAGGCCTCCCAGGAGGATTAAAAACCATCTCTTTTCAGTTCACTGCAAGTTGCTGAGTAAGAACCAAAGCTCTAGATCCCTATTCTAGGCCCCTTTCAAGGGGCCTGGACTGGCCTCTTCTCCACTTCTGCCCCCCCCCCATGCCCTTATACCCAAAGCAAAATGAGGAAGTTCAAGGACACGGCTGAGTCATTTCACAGATTCCCAGAATCTAGGCCTTAGATTTTATGGTCACCTTTAATGTCTCTCCTCTCCCAAATGATACTCCTAAAGGTCTGGCCCCGTCATTCCCGGGTTCAGGAAATGCCAGCAGTGCCTGGGGCTCTGGGCACCCTCACAAACTCTTCTCTCAAGCATGGACAACCCTTGATGGTAGTCTGGCTCCCATCTGCCTCCCCACACTTCCACGTCACTCCCCAGCCCTTCCACGTCACTCCCCAGCCCTTCCACACGCAACATTCCAGCTCAGCTCACCCATTTGCTCTCCCCAAGACACAACATTCCCACCTCACACCTCACTGCCCAAACTGGCATCCATTCCTGGAATGCTTTATCCTTCCTCACCTCGGCGTGTCATCCCCCTTCCCTTCGAGACTTGGCTCAGGCGCCATCCTCGGTCCACCCAAGACCTTTCCTGACACTCCCCTTGGCTAACAGCCTCTCCTCCTCCCCAGGAAATTTCTCTGTACTTATTTGTGTGTCTTTTGCATTTGCCTGTCCGTGCCTGAGTCTCTGGGCTCACCACCTGTATAGAGCCATCGAGAAAGAAGACTCTTAAACCAACAGTAGCCCAGAGTTCACCAGTGGGGTCACATTTTCTGAACTTGTTTTTCTGGAACTGTCGTTAATCCATTTTTGCATCACCTAACACTTAGCACAGTGCCTGGCACATAGTAGGTGCTTAGGAAATGATTATTGATTGATTGATTGATTGATCGGTCAGGAGGCAGACAGGGGAGAAGGGTGAATCCAGCCTCCTGATACCTGCTTCCTGGTCCTGCCTTCTGAGAGTTTGGAGGATTATTGTTGCCGAAGAGGGATCAGCATTGGGAGGTGCCAGATGCACCCCTGAGTGTCCAGAGTGATTACTCATAAGGGCATGCAAGAACCGTGCCGGGGTATCTTCCTAGCTTCACCCCACCTCACCCCACTGCCCTCGCAGCTCCTTTCCTGGCAAGGGAGGAACTCTTCAGTTAGCCTGACCAACTCATCGGAGTTCTGTCTCTCCTTCAGCCGGCTCCTCCCCGGAATTTATCTTGTAGGCATCGTGTAAGTGCTTAAATTTGTATGCACTTAGATTCACAGGTGGCACAGTGGATAGAGTGTCAAGTCTGACTTCAGGAAGACTCCTCTTCCTGAGTTCAAATCCAGCCTGAGATTCTTACTAGGTATGTGACCCTGGGCAAGTCACTTAACACTGTTTGCCTCAGTTTCCTCATCTGTAAAGTGAACTGGAAAAGAAAATGGTAAACCACTCTAGTAACTCTGACAAGAAAAACACCAAATGGAGTCAAGAAGAATCAGACATAACTGAAATGACAACAACAACAGCCTCCCTGAGAGAATGTCGGCTCCTTGAGAGCAAGGACTGATTCTTTTTTTTTTTAACCCTCACCTTCCATCTTGGAATCAATACTGTGTATTGGCAGAAGAGTGGTAAGGGTAGGCAATGGGGGTCAAGTGACTTGCCCAGAGTCACACAGCTGGGAAGTATCTGAGGCCATATTTGAACCCAGGACCTCCTGTCTCTAAGCCTGGCTCTCTATCCACTGAGCTACCCAGCTGCCTCCTGTGGTAAAGGTAGGCAATGGGGGTCAAGTGACTTGCCCAGGGTCACACAGCTAGGAAGTTTCTGAGGCCAGATTTGAACCCAGGACCTCCTGTCTCTAGGCTTGGCTCTCAATCCACTGAGTCACCCAGCTGCTCCCCTGATTCTTTTTTTTGACTCCCCAGTGCCTAATAGTGCCTGGTATGTAGCAAGCAAGGGTTTAATCAATTGGTTGATTGGTTCAAGGGCTATATAAAGATGTGTTATTGGTTAGAGAATTTTGAAGAATCTCAGACAACATTTAGTCTAATTCATGCCTGAATGCCTGTCAACACCTTGCCTCTTCTAACCCCTACTCTCTCCTTTTCTGCGTCTCCCTTCCAGAAATCTCTCCACCAATCCAGGCATCTCCTCTACAGTTATAGAGTAACAGGGCTGTCCTTTAGGGGACATCCAAGGTTGTCCAGTGGTGAAGCTCTACTTAAATACTAACTAAATGTTTTAAGGTGTGCAAAATTGCTTTTAAACCCCCTGAAGCACTATGTACACATCCTAGGAAGTTTTTCAATTCATTTCAATTATCTATAAAGAGAAGGCTGAATCTTTTTCAGACTAAATACTAACTCATAAAAATCAAAGATCAGTGAGAAAATTCCTAACAAAGGCACGTAAACAGCATGTACCAGGTATGTCCAAGGGCACTAAACATCAGTCCTGCTCACAACTGTGCCAGAACGCCTATGTTCCTTTCCACATTGTACCCAAGGGGTTTGCATTTCTTTTATTCTTGTTCCATACTATGTATCATCTCTTTACCTGGTGATTTATTTTGGTCCAGACCTATAATTTCAATGGTGTAGGGGATTCTCGGTAAGGAAACACCCTCTACCAGCCCAGAGCCACAACTATTCTGCCATCTATATTCTTAGAGAATCGACTGGACCAATGAACAATCAAATGACTTATCCAGGGACACAGCCAGTAGGTGTCCTAGAACCCAGGACTGCAAAGGTAGCTGTATCCCCACTACATCGTTCTGCTTCTATATAGCTTATTTTAACTTTGCAATGAGCAATTATTTTCTTCTTTATTGTCTACTTTTATTTTATTCAAAAGCAAAATGAAGCAGAAAAATGGATGCGTCTACAAATCATATTTATAGAATCTCAATCATATGAATCATAACCCAGATGCATAATGACAACTATTTGAATCATAGG
This sequence comes from Gracilinanus agilis, assembly GCF_016433145.1. Classification (NCBI taxonomy): domain Eukaryota; kingdom Metazoa; phylum Chordata; class Mammalia; order Didelphimorphia; family Didelphidae; genus Gracilinanus; species Gracilinanus agilis. The sequence goes on along the minus strand of NC_058133.1, from coordinate 506,184,375 downwards.
CATGATACCTAGGAGGAAATAACAACGTTTATTTCTTTTCCTCTAGATTTAGTATTTCCTCTTTGGAGCTGATAATTATGAGAGGAAAAAGAAAAAGTCTTGAGTCAGTCCTAGATAGCTTTTTTCCCATCACAGTCTCTAAATCTGTCCTCGAGGGATGTGGCTGTTTCCATACGATGAACTTTGTGGTACAAAGCCTTTCCCCCTAGCATTGCAGAATAGCACCCTGATGCAAGGCCACTGGCTGTCATCTGGACTCCCAGCTCATGTGGATTTAGGGGCTAAAGTCATCTTGCGTTGCAAAACAGGAAAGGCCGGGATGTCCAAACGCATTCCTCCAAGAACAGTAAATACAATCTTTGCCAACCAAAATTCCGTCCAGGTCCAGAAAGATGTCTCAGAACACCAACTGTACCTAACAACCCATCAGGAGAAGATGGTCAGTTTGTGGGGTTCTAAATGTTAGAAAAAGGGAAGTTTGCCTTTAGAACAGCACCTAGCCCTTTCATTCATTCATTCATTCATTCATTCATTCATTCGTTTGTTTATTTATTTAGTCATTCATTCATTCATTCATTTATTTGTTTATTCATTTGCTTATTTATCTGCTTATTTATTTATTTGCTCAGCCATTTGTTTATTTGTTTTGTTTGTTTGTTTATGTGTCTGCTTAGTCATTCATTTATTTGTCTGCTTGTTTGTTTGTTCGTTCATTCATTCATTTATTTATTTTAAACTCTTGCCTTCAGTCTTAGAATGAATACTGGGTATTGGTTCTAAAGCAGAAGAGTGGTAAGAGCTGGGAAATGGGGGTTAAGTGACTTGCCCAGGGTCACGCAGCTAGGATGTGTCTGAGGTCAGACTTGAACCCAGGACTTCCTGTCTCTGGGCTCAATCCACTGAACCACCCAACTGCCCCCCCATATCCCTTTTAATATTCCTCTTCCCATGGCTAGAGCCCCCACCTCTGCTGAATATCCTTACCTTACCTTCCCCAAAGCACCTGCTTCGGATCTTATCCTTTGATAGGCGCCTACTCTCAGACAACTGAGAAATCATAGAAATTCATTAATAAGATATGAGATTTATGAAGTCTGTTATTCTTACTTCTCCTAAAGGTCTTTGCACTTAACCTGTGGGCATCTTTAATCCAAAGGAAAGAGCTTTAATGGAAGAATGTTAGGCACCATGATGAGCCAGTAGAGAAGATAATTCAGGAGTAAGAGCATTCCCAAGTCCCTTTTCTTGCATCATTGAAGCAATTTATAAGGCTCATTACTCATACTTTCATAACATAGGATCATCAGTTTAGAGGTGGACAGGACCCTTGTGGCCATGTCATTCAATGCACTCATTTCACAGATGAAGAAACTGAGACCCAGGTAGGTGACAGAGGCAGGATTTAAACTCAGCTCATCTGAATCCAGAGACCATCCTCTTTCCATTGCACGTGGTGAGCAAAGATGTATAGAAGAGTGCCTATGGCATTTCAGAAAAATCACTGGCTGCAGGAGCTGCCAAACTGTATCGTGCCCAGCACTAACGACTGTTTTACCATCACTGTTTGGCCATCCTGATGTTGATTGACGGACTGCCCAGCAACTGACAGGAATAATGGAGAATGATTGATGAATCCCTTTCCTCTGGAGTGGGAGAGAGGAATTTCTAGCCTTTATGTCAGTCATACATTTTTCTTTTCTTTTCTTTTTTTCAATTACTTTTAGAATGTTTTAAACATTTTTTTAAACCCTCACCTTCCATCTTAGAATCAATACAGTGTATTGGCTCCAAGGCAGAAGAGTGGTAAGGGTAGGCAATGGGAGTTAAAGGACTTGTCCAGTATCACACAGCTAGGAAGTGTCTGAGGCCAGATTTGAACCTCAGACCTCCCGTCTCTAGGCCTGATTCTCAATCCACTGAGCCACCAAGCTGCCCCCTTAAACATTTGTTTTTTAAGATTTTGAGTTCCAAATTCTATTCCTCCATCCCCTTTCCCCTTTGAGAAGGCAAGCAATAGCCACGTGACAAAAGAAAACATAGACATAGAAAAGAAAAGAAAAAGAAAGTTTAAAAAGTGTGCTTCAATTTGCCTTTAGACCCCGCCAATTTTTTTTTTAGAGGTGGATAGCACTTTTTCATCATAAGTCCTTCAGAATTGTCTTAGATCATTGTATTACCGATCATTGTCCTTTATCACTGTTAATGTGTACAATGTTTGTCTCCTGGTTCTTCTCACTTTGCTTTACATAAATTCACATAAATCTTCCTAGGCTTTTCTGAAGCCATCCAGCTCACCATTTCTTATGGTACAGTGGTATTCCACTACAATCATATAGCACAACTTGTTTAACCATTACTCAACTGATGGGCATCCCTTCAATTTCCAATTCTTTGCTAATACGAAAAGAAAAATGCTTTTGTACATATGGGTCCTTTTCCTTTTCCTTTGACCTCTTTGGGATATATATATATATATATATATCCCATTACTATATATAGTAGTAGGATTGCTGGATCAAAGGGTGTACACATCGATTGGGGGATGGATAAACAATTGTAGTATCTGATGGTGATGGAATACTATTGTGCTCAAAGGAATAATGAACTGGAGGAATTCCAGGTGAACTGGAAAGACCTCCAGGAACTGATGCAAAGTGAAAGGAGAAGAACCAGGAGAACATTGTACACAGAGCCTGATACACTGTGGCAAAATCAAATGTAATGGACTTCTGTACTAGCAGCAATGCAATGACCCAGGACAACTCTGAGGGACCTGTGAGAAAGATGCTCTCTACATCCAGAGGAAGAACTGTGGGAGTAGAGACACTGAAGAAAAACAACTGCTTGATCACATGAGTTGATGGGGATGTGATTGGGGATGTAGAGTCTAAACGACCACCCTAGTGCAACTATCAATAATATGGAAATAGATCTTGATCAATAAATAACACATGTAAAATCCAGTGGAGTTGCATGTTCGCTATGGGAGGGGAGAGGGAGGAGGGGAGGAAAAGAACATGAAGCATGTAACCATGGAAAATTTTTCTTAATCAAATTTTTAAAAGGGTGTACACAGTTTTATAATCTTTGGGGCATGGTTTCAAATTGTTCTCCAAAATGTTTGGATCAGTTCACAGCTCCACCAACAGTGCATTAGTGTTCCAATTTTTCCACATCCCCTCAAACATTTGTAATTTTCCTTTGTGGTCATATTAGCCAATTGGATAGGTATGAGGTGGTGACTCAGTGGTTTTTAAATTTGCATTTTTCTAATCAACAGTGATGTAGAACATTTTTCATATGGCTACAGATAGCTTTGATTTCTTCATCTGAAAACTGTCCGTTGGAATCCTTTGACCATTTGTCAATTGGGAAATGACTTATATTCTTATAAATTTGACTTTGTTGACTATGCAATTGAGAAATGCTATCCTAATAAAAGAAACTTGCTGTAAAAAAAGATTTCTCAGTTTCCTGCTTTACTTCTAATTTTGTCTACATTGGTTTGTTCCTGCAAAAACTTTTAAACTTAATGTAATCAAAATTATCCATTTTGCAATCAGTAATGTTCTCTATCTCTTGTTTGGTTATAAAGTCTTTCCTTATCCATAGATCTAATTGATAAAAATTTCCACATGATATCACCCTTTGTGTCTAATTTATATACCCATTTTAACCCTATCTTGGTATATATAATGCGAGATTAAACACTAGATTGTTACGATCATTTACTACCGTATGTTGTATACCTAATCTATTCTAATCTAATCCCATCACTAGGTTTCTTAGCCAGTACCAGGTTATTTTGTGGCTTTATAATCTACAGTAGAACCTCTTTTTGTGCAACCATTATGTTCCAAAACCTTTGGGGTAAGATGGAAATCACACATGATAGTGAACCCCATTATTAATCAGTATTTCTTATCAGAACATACTTAGGCACTTTATGACTTTTCTCAGGTTTATCAGAGCTATCAGCATTACTACTCTTCTACTTTGGGGCCATTATTAATAATGAAATAGCATTAATGAAACAGAGAAGCCCTGCTCTGACGAGGAGAGAAGCAAGAACTTCAGACAAAGATTGGTGTAGAACTAATGTTTGGTGCAAAACAATGTAAAGACTCACTCGAATGCTTCTCAGAGTGAGAATGAATGTGATTGCATGAACTGCTCTTGTCACTTGGGGAAATGGCTTGGATTTAGTGCATAATTAATTTTTAAATTTTACATATTGTTTCACCTTCATTTTTTTCAATTGCAAATAGGCACATACCTGAATTCGTGTTTGTTGAGTTCACATTTTTTGAAATCTGATACGAGGCCACCTTCCTTCACATTTTTTCACTGATTCCCTTGCTATTCTTGAACTTTTGTTCTTCCTGACAAATTTCATTATCATTTTTCGTACTTTTATAAAATAACTTTTAGTGGTTTGGTTGGGGCAGCTTTGAATAAATAAATTAATTCAGGCAAAATTGTCATTTTTATTATATTGGCTCAGCCAATCCATGAGCAATTAATATTTCTTCAATTATTTAGGTCTTCATTTGTCCAGTGTTCAGTAATTGGGATCATATAGTACCTGAGCTTGACATGGCAGGTAGACTCCCGAGTATTTTATATTGTCTCCAGTTATTTTAAATGGCCTTCCCTTTTTCTAGTTCTTTCTGTTGAACTTTTTTGGTAATGCACAGAAAACCTGATTTTATATATATATATATATGTATGTGTATGGGGTTGTTTCATTTCTTTCAACTTTGTTGAAGTTATCATTTTTATGTGGGCTGAAATGTCCCACAAATCTTGCCAAGTAGCTGTAAAAAAATCAAAAGAACATGGAAATAATAGGTAATTGATTATTATGGGGGCCCCTTTCATATAAGAATATGAGTTGCTTAGATTCATAATTATGAGAAAACTCTTCCTTGGCTGGAGGCCTCTGAACAGCAAGTACAGATGGTTCGGTTTTCCAATCACACAGGACCAGGTTCAAACAATGCTCAATTTCCATAATCACTGCTTTGTTTAGATTCTGTGCAAAATCAGGAAAAAGTAACCTGAGGTTGCCCTGGGGGTTTAACATATCATTAGCATCTCGTTTACATTGAGATTTGCTCCCCCAACAGGGGAAAAAGAGTGAACCATATGGAAAGTGGCATCAGTTCCCTGGAGAAACAGAGCAACAACTGCCCAAAGAAATGACCTCTTCATTAGTAATCAATCAAGATAAAAAATATTCCTGAAAAATCCCTTCCCATTTTGTTCACCACCTTTCTTTACTTACCTTTGCTTACCTTCAATTATCTACCTTGCCTTACTTTCTTGCTTAATGACCTTTAGTAACTCTGTTACTATATTCTCTTATAATAAAGCTTGTTTCCTCACAATGGAGTCAGTCGGAGCAGTCAGTCAGTTCTTTGGATCACATCAATTTCAGCTAGTTTTTTTGGTTGATTTTCTAGGATTCTCTAAATATATCAAGCATATTGTCTGCAAAAAGGGATAGTTTTCTTTTTTCATTGCCTATTCTAATTCTATTTATTTTTCTTCTCTTATTGCTGTAGCTAGCATTTCTAGTACAATTATTGTATAATAGTGGTGATAACAGACATCCTTACTTTACCCCTAATCTTACTGGGATGGCTTCTAGCTTATCCCAGTTATAAATAGGTGCTTGCTGTTGGTTTTAGATAGATACTACTTATTGGGATCACACATCTAAAGCTAGAGGGGGGACCTCAAAATCCATCCAGTCCAACCTCCTAACTTTACAGATGAGGAAACCGAGACCTAGGGAGTTCAAATGACTTTTGTGTCATAAGCTGTTCTTCTGTGGTAGAGGAAATAAATGGCTATCCCAAATCTACTATCTACCACTTTGCATACCAGTACCTTTCTAGAAAGGATCTCCCTGATCTCTTTTTGGGGAGACTGTAGCCATAAGCCATACATAAATTTTAATTAAGGGATTTCCCTTGTGACTCTGAGGCAGGAGCAAAATGAACTGGAGTGTAAAAAAAAAAGCTTCGTTCCTTTTCTTTTGAGTCATGTTCCCCCATGACTAGATGCAGTTGAGGTAATTCCAGAGTAGGAGCCTCCTGTGATAGAGGACTATTTCCTGGGCCAAAAATAATAGTTAGGAACAGAACCACTATGCTCCTAAGTCCCCTGGGACAAATGGGAGCGAGAGCAAAAGAGAAGACAAGTTAGCAGACTCTTACTACAAAAGCAACAGACAGACAAAAGAATGGCAAGAGGAACCAACAAGGGCCAGAATTTTAGAAGCCCCACCTATTATTTCCAGTGAAATCAGGTCTCATTCCTAGTCATCCTCTCAGTTCCTCCTTCAGTTCCGTCATCTGAGGGGTGATGCAGTGCCTGTCCCAAGTAGAAACTTGAAAATGATGCTCTATCAGCAGAAGTCTAGTTGGAAAGGAGTAGATAGAGAACAAGCTTTCCCCTTGAATTGCTCAGTACCAAATCAAAGGGATGCTCTCCTATGTCTACGAGAGGAAACCATTCTATCGATTTATGACCCATTGGGAAACTTATCTATAATTGGAGAAGTTAGTCAAAGTGGGATGATGTAAGGGAGGACAAGCTCTTCTACTGCCCTCTTCTTCATTTGAACATTGATGGCATTTAAAGGGAGAGAGAATCTGAGAGACATTTACCAAGTGTCTACTATGGGCCAGCATAGTGTTGTAGGTTAGTACACTAATCTTGGAGTCAAGAAGACCTGGGTTCAAATCCTGTCTCTGTAACAGGCAGCTGTGTGACCTTGGGCACAGGGATGACCTCTATAAGATTTAAATTAATGTTCAATACTTCAAGTATTATATTTTATAAAGTTTATTATCTGACAAAATAGAACCAACGACGTGACTAAATCTTTCTACCTGCTCAAAATCCCCATTCCCCCAAAGCTGCCAACAGGAAGGAAAGAGATGGAGAGAAGGACCTCCACTCAATTTATATCCCGTCTACGTCAGCAAGTAACGACAGGAAGTGAGTGGGGTTCTGGGAATCGTAGTTTTGCTGGGGATCGTTGTTTTTAGGGTAACAGATTTTAATTGCACACCTCTCTGAGAATCAGTTTCCTCATCTGAAAAATGAGGGGTTGGATGGGCTTGTTGACTCTTCTAGCTCTAAATTTATTTCCTAATATCTCCCCTCTCAGCAGCCTGCCCGATAGAACCTTGCCTTGTCACACAGAAAAACTGGTAATTTCTCAAGATCTGTGAGCACGTCTCCTCCTGTCTGCCCCAAAGAATAGGCGAGGGGGCGGCGAGGGGGCTCAGTGATTAGAGAACCAAGCCTAGAGACGAGACGTCCTACCTAGGCTCAAATCTGGCCTCGGACACATCCTAGTTGTGTGTCCCTGGGTAAGTCACTTAATCTCAATTGTCTAGTCTTTACTGCTCTTTTGTCTTGGAACCGATACTCAACTATCAATTCTAAAACAGGATAAAGGTGAAAAAAAGAATAGATGAGGGGAGAGCTAGGCACCCAAGGGTGATTGATAAAAAACGTAATGGATTGGGGCAGCTGGGTAGCTCAGTGGATGGAGAGTCAGGCCTAGAGATGGGAGGTCCTGGGTTCAAATCTGACCTCAGAAACTTCTCAGCTGTGTGACCCTGGGCAAGTCACTTGACCCCCATTGCCCACCCTTACCAATCTTCCACCTATGAGACAATACACAGAAGTTAAGGGTTTAAAACAAACAAATAAAAAAAAAACCTAATGAATTATGAATCTCTCTGAAACATTGTATGATACTGAAATCCATGATAGGATCAGGCATAAGGAGGAAGCTCAGGCCCCAACTCTTCTCCCACCCCCAGGTTTCTTTAAATCTGGAAAACTCAAGGGCTTTCACCCATTTTTATTAAGATCATGGAAGTCCATTCGTAGATCCACAGCTTCTGTAGGAAGCCATCAGAGTGCAACGAACACTTCATGGTTCTCTTGGAAAGAGTATTTAAAATCAAAATTCACCTTTAAACTCAAAAAGCTGTTTTCTTCTTACTCAACCAAATGGTGCTGTTGCAAGGGTGTAACCCCTGCCAAGTGAACTTAGAGGTCTCGAAGCCCTCCCAAAAGCCCAGAAGGAATTCCAAGAAGGGCACCAAGATTGGCTTAAACCTTGCTAAGTCAACCCCGTCTCTTTCTTAAGGCGTCCCGCCAGGATCCCCAAGAGCCTTAGTCTGAGGCGGCTGCCCAGCTGTGGAGACAGGAGCTGATTGGTGACCCCCGTTCCACACGTGTGAACCAATGGGAAGGAAGTATGAAAGGCAGGGGGTACCTCCCCGGGAGGTCCCGCGTGGGCAGCCCCACTCGCCTTTCCTGCTCACAGCTGAACTGACCAGCCAAGAAGCCGGACGCGAAAGCAAACTAGTGGTAAGAGTATTTGTGGCTTTTTTTTTTGAACTTGGAGCTTTTTCTAGAACTAAATAATTAGAGTATGGAAGGCCATCGGGAAAGGAAGTCTGTGGATAAATCTCAAGGAGGCCTATGAATTTGAAGAGGACAAAATTGACCTAATTATTATTATTATTGTTATTATTGTTATTATTGATTATTAACCTGCAACTAAAATTTAGCGTTTCCTTCTATTGGAGAATTCATGATTCTTAGAGAAAGTAGATGAGCTTCGTCAGGCCACCACGACACACACGCATACACATACACACACGATTAAGAATCCCAATAGGGGCAGTGAGGTGGCTCAGGGGAGTGGGGAGGACAGGGGTTCAAATCTGGCCTTAGACACTTCACTTAATCCCAATTGGCCAGCCCTTGACTCTCTGTCTTAAAGTTGTTATCAGGTGAGAAAGTAAGGACTAACTAAAAAAAATAATAATTCCAGTTTTAGGGTAAAACAAAAGGAGTATTATGGTTTTCTATTGAACTTGGAGCAGAACTTGGGATCTATCAAGGTATTTCTCCTTATAATTTATGCATTATTGGACAAATCACCACCTAGCTTGGCCTCAGGTTTCCTCATCTATAAAATGGGGAGGGAGGTTTGAGTCGATGGCCTCGGTGGTCTAAGATCCTACACAAAAACAAAAAATATTAACCAGGCATGGGCAATCCCACCTACCAGGGAAACTGGGAGATTTCTGGAGTATGAGTATACTGAGCTGCAGTGGGCTGAGTCAATCTGGTGTCCACCTTGAGCCCTGAATCAATATGGCGGACTCCTGGGAGGGGAATGCCACCAGGTTGCCAAAAAGAAGAGAGAACCACAGGGGGCAGCTGGGTAGCTCAGTGGATTGAGAGTCAGGCCTAGAGACGGGAGGTCCTGGGTTCAAATCTGTGCTCAGCCACTTCCCAGCTGTGTGACCCTGGGCAAGTCACTTGGCCCCCATGGCCCACCCTTACCACTCTTCCACCAAGGAGCCAATGCACAGAAGTTAAGGGTTTAAAAAAATATTAAAAAAGAAAAGAAAAGAAAAGAAGAGAGAACCAGCCTGGGTCAGAAACAAATCAGATCAAAGCTCGCATGATGTCCAGTGAGCAGCCCTTGAACTTCCAGCCTGGGGAAAATAGAGAAACCCACCCTTAAAAAAAAGATATCAATACAATCATTTCAAAAATGAATCTAATTGTCAGGTAAATCTAATCACTGGAGAGGACATGTGAATTTGCCTGCATAGTTCCAGCACAAAATGAAATCCGCACTCGCCACACGCAAAAGAAACCATTATGATTGCATCGGAATGTCTGTTCGTACAAGTTTCCATTCCAGAAAGTGATAAAATAGGAATTAAAGCTTAAAAATGCTTTGGGGGATTTCAGGAAAACGGAAGTTTCGAAACACAAAGCATGGAGGTACAGGGAAAAGAACACCGGGCTGGCAGTCTGGAGACATTCTTCTGAGGTCCAGCTTTGCTGTGTGACCTTGGGCAAATTGCCTAACCTTTCTGGGCTCCGGCTTCCTTATCTTAAAAGAGTAAAGCTATGGAAAAATGACTTCAGATGACCTCCTCACCTGAAGTAACGAAAGAGATGCTTAATTTAGAAACCACCAGCCTAGAAGGCTTGTGGACGTGTGAATCCATCCTGCCTCTGGCTGGCTGTGTCTAAATTATATCTCTTGATACACTCTGGGGCCGAGGAGGCTACCTGTAAATAGCCTTGAGGTTGGAGGAGAAAGAACATTTGAGTGTTATTTACTGGTACTGGGGCAGGAGGGAGCATTTATTTATTTATTTAGTCCTTACCCTGCCTCTTACCTTCTCTCTAAGAATCAATATTAGGTATTGGTTCTAAGGCAAAAAAGAATGGTAAAGGCTACATAATGGGGGTAAAGTGACTTGCCCAGGGTCACACAGCTAGGAAATATCTGAGACCAGATTAGGATCTCCCATTTCTAGGCCTGGCTTTCAATCCACAGAGCCTCTTAGCTGCCCCCAGAAGAGAGTATTTCTAAGGAAATACTAGAACTACCCAGGAGAGAGAGAGAGAGAGAGAGAGAGAGAGAGAGAGAGAGAGAGA
>NC_058133.1:506138235-506168331 GCF_016433145.1 Gracilinanus agilis | reverse complement strand
GCCTTATCATCTTCTATTTATATCCAGACCTACCAAATTCCCCAGAGGCAGAATTTCCTCCTCAGGATAATAGATTTAGAGTTAGGAAAGCCTTGGAGACCACAAGGCTAATCACTTTATTTTACAAAGGAGGAAACAGAAACTCAATTTTCCAGACTACTTCTTTTCTAAAGTTTTCACTAAAGTAGAAGTTGCTAGCATTCTATAAATTTATAAAAATGGATGATGATTTTTGCTCACATTTTGAATTCTGGATAATTCCTAAGTATACACTTATAATGATAAAACTGAAAATTCTTTGCCTTTAAAAAATATTTGAATGTTCTCATTTCTATAATGAAACTAATCAGTATAAATAAAAGCTTTGAACATTGTTTGCAACTTCATTTCTGAAGGAAGGGGGTGGGAGTTTTTGAAAAGATGAAAGGAAAGGAAAAAACCTAGCACTTTGTCAGAAGACCAAGGAGGCATGACGTCCTCAGAAAGACTTCATTGGAGATTTCCTCAGGGTTTCTAACAAAAAAGAAATGTATCCAATGTTCTTTTGACTCCTGTATTTTGCCATTTGAGCCCCCAGAGGAAACACAGACCCGGATAGAGGATGCTTTATCCAATTATTCTTTCACAGTGTGCCACTGATCTAGACCAGGGATTGTATTGGACCCAATAATTCTCCCAAGTGGAGGGGTATTCCCTTTTTCAAAAAAGTAGTTTCATTGTTGACTTGTTTTCCCATCATAGGCATTTCCCATTAACCAACATCTACCAACTGAACCTTTTCTTTTAACGAGCAACTACAAAAAGACAACATCTATGTCTTACATTATATATCCCATTTCCTCTCTGTAGTGTCCTCCTCTCTATTGAGAGAAAGGTGAGTTTCCTTATCAAATGAGATAATGTATGCAGATCTTTGTAAGACTTAAAGTACTATATAAATGCAAACTATCATCACAATTTGTTATTAGTTCTCCAAGACCAACATTATTCATTACAATTCAATTGTTTTTGAATGTTATTATCATTTAGTTATTGTAGTCATTGCTATTATAATCATCATTATGATCACCTTATTTTTTATCTTGGTTCTGCCTTCTTCACTTTGTATCACTTCACACAAGTTCCACCAAGTCTTTTTGAAATCCTCCCATTCGGTGTTATGTATGGTAGAGTAATATTCCATTAGAATCATAAATCAAAATTTGCTCAGCCATCCTTATCACAAAGTCCCTATTTTATCCCTAGCATTTTGCTACAATAAAGACAGCTGCTGAGAACATTTTTCTAGAAATAGGCTTTTTTTTCTCTCATTGACCTCCTTGGAGTATTTGCCCAGTAGTGAGGAAAAGCCCATTTCTTTAATATGTTTTCTTTCCGCATGAGCCACCAGAACTTTAATGAGTAGAGTAAGAAAACATGAGTCAGAAGACCATAGATTTAGACCTGGAAGATGCCTTTAGAGGCTATCAATCCAATGCCCTCATTTTACAGATAAGGAAACTGAGGCAAAAAGAAGCTAAGTGACAGCAGAAATAGGCAGTAAGTTTTGGTGGATGGATTTAAACTCAGGTCTTCCTTGTTTCTAGTCCAGGACTAGAAACAGTGTGTTGCTTTTCATATCCACAGGTCTATACATGACTTCAGATGCCATAGGTATATACATAGCCTCAGTCATCTGACAAAAAAGAAAAAAAGTAATTTACTCCCCAAATCCACATTTTAGTCAAATGATGCATATTTTGTCATTTAATAGGATGTTTGCAAATATAGATATATGTCTTTTTTTCTTTTTTAATTTTCATCCAGATATTTGACATCATTCAGATATAACCCTTGATCTGTTATTAAATGGGTCAGATTTTTTTTAAATTTTTTATCCCCTCCCATTTATGCAATAAATATGCTCCCAGAAAGTTATGCAAATATAATCCTATTTTAAATAAGTTAAGGAATTTAGATAAATGATATCTTGTATATCCAGTTCATTGTTTTCATTACATTAATGTACTAATGTCTCAGGTTATTATTACCTAAATCACTAAATAATTTTACAAAACAAATAGCCAACCTCTAATGTTTTTAAGTTCAAATTTTAATTATATTGAGTTTTTTCCTATTTTGGTTCTCCTTGAGAAAATACAAATATTCATAGGATCATAGATTTATAGGCAGAAGGAATCTTGGAGATCATTCAGTGTAAGTCCCTCATTGTACAAATTAAGAAAATAAGACACAGAGGGGCTAAGTGATTTGCCCATTCCTTACTGAAACACTCTAAATGCCAAATAACAAAATAAACCTGTTCTCTCTAATGTGTAATTTGGCATCTGGAAGAGGAGGGGAGGGAAAGGATGTACTCTTTCAGCCCACTTATCTACTTCCTACAAGAAAGACTGAACTTGAACTGAAAGAGTCAATTAAGACCTCCCAGCATCTTACTTGACCAAGAACTCATTAGCTGTGACAATTGAGGGAAAAGTACAGATGGAGGGAATTCAGGAGTTTGAAGAACTGGGAAGAGAGGTCATCACTTTGTAAACTGAAGGCTCAAAAGCTAGATCAGGGGGTGGGGAAGAGAGGAAGACTAAGAGCCAGCAGATAACCCTAATAAACTAGGGGCAGGAGAATGATCTGCTGCCATGATGTATGTACAAAGGATGGTTGATCCATGTGAATGAAGCAAATCTTCTCTGGATTGGAGATCACGGAGTAAATGGGGTAGGAGGTGGGCTTTGAAGTGGTAGGAGGGGAGCAAGAAGCATGCCTACTCTCCCTTCTGGTACTCTGAGCCAGAGGGAATAAATAATGGGCATCCAGTGCTAAAGGAGGCACCTTTTTCTCTCCTGAAGGCTCTCCATCATTGAAATGAACTCAGATACATAGACCTTAAGCACAGCTTCTCAGTGTCCATGGGGATGTTTATTCCACACTAACTTCCCTCTGATTTGCCTGTCCCAGGCATCTGACAAAAACACATATATTTGAAAGATCACCAATTTGGGGCTGGAAAGGATCTTAGAGGTCATTGAACCCCATTTTATGTATGAGGAAGCTGAGACACCAAGAGAAAGGAAAGGAGGAAACAAGGATTTATTAAGTGCTTACTATGCTAAGAAAGTTTGCCTAAGGTCATGCAACTGGTAAATGTTTGAGGTGATAGTTGAGCCCAAGTCTTTTAGATTCTATGTCCAATAATCTCTCAACCACACCACAATGCCAGTCACTCCAAAATTCACTAGTTTTGCTATAATATTGGGACACCTCAATGTATCCCTTTTGGACCTAGACAAATCTAATCAAAATGAACAAGGAAGGAGTTTGTAACCTGTATAGAAGCTTTAAAAAATTACATATGATAAATCTCTGATGATTATAGAATAGGAAAAGAAAGTAGTATACATACCCTCCGGTATATATGCCATCTTTACAAAAACTGACCATGTATTAGAGCATAAAACTTCATAAACAAATATAGAAAAGCTGAAATATTAAATATATCCTTTATTGATTACAAGACAATAAAATTATGTTCAATAAAGGATCATTGAAGAGAATGATACATGTTTAACTAAATAATAAAATGTTTAGAAATGTTCAGGTGTCTGTTTTTCATTTTTCAGGCCTTATCCAGATGTTAGGCATCATGCAGACAAGACCCCTGATCTATATCCATCTTGTGTGCAAGATTTATTTAAGTGGGTGGAAAATGAATATGCAGGTACTTTCAAATTGTATGCAAAAGGCATGCTCCCAAATAGTTGTATACATTGAATTCAGTTTTAAATGCACTAAGAAACTTGGCTAAAGCCTTGCATAGCCATTGAAATAGGAGGAATTATAGTGGCACAGTCTCCACTCCCAAGCTCTTGGCAATCCAATTGTGGATATCTAAGATATATAGATATATAGATATAGAAATAGATAGATAGATAGATAGATAGATAGATAGATAGATAGATAGATAGATAGATACGAACTGTCACATCACTACTATGTCCTGGTTCCATATCAGGCTTCCGTTTCCAAGGTTCCTCATCAATTTTTTTCTTTCTGTCCAGATGGGATGTAATATACTCTGCTGACAATCTTGCCTCTATTTCTACTTCTTTAATCAATCCTCAGCCATAGAGAATGTAAGCTCTTTGAGGACAAGGACTATTATATTTTTCCCTTTGTATTCTCCAATGCACTAGTATAATTCCTAGCACAAAGAAGGCACTTTAGCAATTTATTGCTAACTGACAGGACAATAATACGAGGTCCCAGAAATCCATTGTCAAATATAGAAGTAATCAGAACTGGACACACTCATTGTAAAGAATATTTTTAGAATCAAGAAATTAAGAGATAATTTATATATCATATATATTTATTATTATTTTATATTATTATTTTATATATTTATTATCTTATTTTTATATATTTTATATAATTATTATTTATATATTATATATATTTAGATTTTAAATTTTTTAGATTTTAGATTTAGATTTTTTAGCTTAGATTTAGATTAGAATCAGGAAATTAAGAAATAATTTATGTTATTTTATATAAAATAATAAAAATTAAGAGAAACAAAAGTACCTTTTTTTTTTTTCAAGATAAGCACCTTTGCAGTAGGAATCCTGTGTTTAGTAGGGAGCCAGAGAAAGGAGGCACATGCCAATTAGAAGAGAATCTTTTGCCAACATTCACATATCTGGGGGAAAGGCATACAGTTCCATCAGTGGTCCACAGACACTGGCAGTGTGCTATGATAGGCACACTGCCCAAGAAGGCCAGAACTCTGACAGGCACCACGGGTGTGCAGTGGATTCCAGAAGAACTTAAGAAACAATATCACTCTTATGACTCAGGGAATACTCAGCTTTGCCATTTCCTTCCCTTCTGAGTTAATTTGCCGTTGCTCTCTGCCCTTTCCTACTTTGGGAATCAGCAGCAGAGAGTCTCTGTTCATGTCCTGAGTGGAGTACAGGAAAGATGGGGAAAACTGATATTCAAATGTGTATGTGCATGAAACTGAAACAAATTTACCCCAGGTCATAGAAATTATTGAGAAAGCTACATTTAAAGACAATCAAATCCATGTTCTGCTGACAGCTTGTTCTAAGGAATCTCCTTCCTCCCTCACTTCCCCTTCCCCCAAGAAAGCACAATAGCTGATAACCATATGTAGGCTTGGATGATTCAAATATTGTTGTTCGGTCATCCAGTGTCCAATTCTTTGTTTAACCCTAGGACCCATACTGTCTATGGGGTTTTCTTGGCAAAGATACTGGAGGGATTTGTCATTTCTGTCTACAGTGAATTAAGGCAAACAGAAGTTAAGTGATTTACTCAGGGTCATGCAGCTAATAAGTCTGAAACCTAATTTGAACTTGGGTTTTTCTGACTCCAGGTCCAGTGCTCTAGGCATTGAGGCACCCAGCTACCAAAAAAAGAAAGAAAGAAAAGAAGGAAGGGAGGAAGGAAGGAAGGAAGGAAGGAAGGACGGATGGACGGATGGACGGAAGGAGGAGGGAAGGAATGATGGAAGAAAGGAAGGGAGGGAGGGAGGGAGGAGGAAAGGAGGGGAGGAATGATGGAAGGAAGGAGGAGGAAATTAGGTTTCTAAGTGCTTATGCTACTTCCAAAGTACATAGCCAGGCCCTGGGGATACAAAAAGGAAAGACAAGAGTAGTTGGTCAAGAGTTGATGTTGATGGTAGTGAGAAGGGCAGGTCCTGTCTCTATAGCTATTGCTTCTCTTGATACTGACCATGGGGGCTGGGATGGAAGTAGGACAGTGGTCTTGAGGGCACTGCCATTCCCAAGGCTCTTGGGCTCTGGGTCCTTCCTGGACTGTCTCAGTTGGGTGTCTGATGGGAGGTGGTAGTTTTTGACTTGTCTGGTGCATGCACCTTCCTGCCTCTCCTTCAGGGTGTCTTACTTCAAGGCACTGTGGTCAGTGCTCCTCTTGAGCTTCAAATTGGTCCTTGAAAATTTTCTAGTATACAGGATTTGGAGAATGAACCCATGTTCATCTTTTACACTTTGCTAATGTCTCATTTGGCAACGAGGAAAATGTGCTCATCCCTAAAATAACCAATTTATTCCATGCCAAGTTCAAAGTTTGAGTCTCACTCAGATCTGGTAGTAAAGTCCAGAGAGACATGGTATGAAGCTTCTCCCTACTCTGGGGACATTTCATGGAATCTTCAGTTGGAAGGGACCTCAGAGACCATCTCACCCAACCCACACTTTAACAAAAATCCCCTCTATAGGTATCTGACATCTTTGAAGTCTCACTAAACTATAGGTGCTCCGCAGCATCTGCTTCAGTTGACTCCATGACTGTTGGATCATTTTGTTCTCATCCACCCATTCTGAGAGAAGTCGTCCTGTGCTTGGGCTAGACATCCCCCTAACTCACTGACAGCTTTAAGGCTCGTAGACTGATTTTTATCTTGCCATTGGACTTCAGCGACTCTGAAAGAGTGTGAAGCTGGCAACTTTGCTCTGCTTTGCCTCGCTTAAATCCAATTTGTGCTTTTGGTGGCATAGACCCTCACATCAGAGGTGCTGGTCTTCCTGGAACACCTCATGTATCCTCTCCTACTTACTCCCTGTGTGGTCCTGAGCAAGTTATTCCAATGACCTTGACCTCAGATTCTTCATCTGTACAATAAAATGAATTGGACTATCTGACTTTTGAGGTTCTTTACACCTTTAAATCTCTGATCCTGGAACCATCAAAGCCACTGTTTCTATCATGAGTGTCTCCTGCCCTCTGGTGGGCCATATGAAAACTCCAGTCCCACATCTTAGAGGAAAGGTTTCATTGATTCTCAATGGAATACCAAAATGTTGCTGCTGTAATTAGTCACTAACTTTTTAAAAACCCTGACCTGCCATCTTCGAATCGATACTGTGTACTGGTTCCAAGGCAGAAGAACAGTAAGGAATAGGCAATGGGGACTAAGTGACTTGCCCAGGGTCACCCAGCTAAAAAATGTCACATTTGAACCCAGAAACCCCCAGTCTTTAGATCTGGTCCCTATTCACTGAGCCACCGAGCTGCCCCCAAGTCAATAACTTTTTAGGTTTTCAAGAATGATACCATATGTGGAAATTTGTTATTATATGTAATAGGTAAAAACAAAATGTCTTTATAAAAACAAAAAATGATAGCACTTGAGAGCCAAAAGACATCTGAGAGCTCATCAAGTTTGACCCCTTGATTTTTTAAAATAATAATAATAATAATTTAGGTAGCTAGGTAGCACAGTAGATAGAGTGCTGGACCTAGATGCAAAAGGAGTTCTAATTTGGCCACTAGTTGTGTGTCCCCAGCATGTCATTTAACCTCTGTCTAGTTTTCTCCTCTTTAAATGGGAATAATAATAGCTCCCTCTTCATAGCATTGTTGTGAAGATGAAATGAGCTGTTTGTGAAGTGCTTTGTAAACATAAATGCTCACTGTCATGATTATTACAAATTGTTTAGCCAATAGAATGAACCTCTTTTAAGGTCAGTGATGGTTTCATTTTCGTTCTTGTATCCCAAGCACCTAACACAATGACTAGCAGCTAGAGGTACATAAGAAATGCTTGGTGAATGCATGGATGGATGGATGGATGAATGGGTGATGGAACAGATCAATAGGTAGATGGATGGATGGATGGATGGATGAATGGATGGATGGATGGATGGATGGATGGATGGATGGATGGATTGGTGAGTGAGTTGATGGATGAATGGAAGTCACAGCCCAAAGAGTTGTAGTTTATCAAAGCCACAAATGCTCCATAGCTAGGCTAAAACCCAGGACTGCTGACTCCCAACCCAGAGGATCATAGATTGAAAACATTTAAGTACCTCAAGTCCAGCCTCTTCATTTTAAAGATGAGGAAACAGAGGCCCAGAAAAACTAAGTGAATTGGCCAGGATCACGCAGTATTAGAGGTGAGATTTGAACTCAAGCGTCCTGACTCCCAGTCTACTCCTCTACCTACTATTTGTCCTCTTCAGCAAATATCAAATGAGTACAGTCTTGTACTCGGCAGTCTAATCCCAGTTCAATGCTCTTTCTACAATGCTTAACTCAGTTTCTTTTTCCAGATTTTCCTGTGATTCTGTGCCATGACCCTATTGGTGAATGTTTGCCTGGCACTTAGAAAATATCAAAGCTGTCAAAATACTGAAAGGGTTGTAAGGGGGGCGAATGGGTTTTTTGGGGTTCAATATATTAAAAGATGGTCGCCATAGGATTGAACTATTATCAATCCTCACTTAAAAATAATCTCAAGTCAAAATTGACTTTTATGGAAGTTTATTTACAATTAAGAGAGAGAGAGGAAATGAGGAAATAAGAATCTGATCCAGTAGGAAATTTACTATGATCCTCTAATTAATCCAGGTAGATTAATTAACCCTCAGCAGAGAGTCAGAGGGCCAGAGGCCAAAGGCAAAAATTCATTCACAGAGTCTATTAAAAGAAGTTTCTTAAGAGAAGTTCAGGAAGATTCAGTCTTTAAACTCACCACGTGGAATTAAAAAGACGATATTTAAAGTAGCCTTACCAAGGTTTCAACACTCCTTCACAGACCAGAAGAGTCCCTTCATCAGCCACCCTCTTCACCAGAAGCTTCCAGCTGACTGAGGACCTTCTCCTTTTAAAGGGGTCACTTATGCATCACTTCCTGTGTCTCCCTCCTAATTTGCATGTCCAATCACAATAGACGCTTCTCATAGCCTAACTAGGGGGCAGTCAGTAGATTCTGATTCGTCATTCACTCTAGCGCATGTAGGTTACAGACCTCCCAGAATTGGAGGTGTTCTCACCTTTGGTGATTAAATCTAAAGATGGGCAGTGTAGACTTAATCTAATTATCACAGGGTAGAGGCCTTCTCTTTGATTTTTCCTGTCTTTTCTACAGTATAAAAGCCTAGGTGCCCAGGAGATAGCATTAAATGGAATGGAAAAAGCAGTAGCCTTGGAGTCATAGGACCTGGGTTCAAATCTTACATCTGACAATTACAATATGATCTAAGTCATAACCTTCCTAGGCCTATTTCCTTAGCTATCAAATGAGAGGTTTGAACTAAAAAGCTTCTAAGGATCCTTTAAGATCTAGATCTTTGATCCTATGATCTCTATGGGTCCCAGTTTCCTCACCTGTAAAACTGAGGGAGGTGCTTTTGATCTATGTTGTCAAACTCAAATAAAAAGAGCCCCAAATCATTTAGAAGAGTCCCTATCAGTCATATAATGACTTAAGTTTTAAACTGCAATATCTGTATTTTCCTCTCTTTATTTCATTATATATTTCCTCATTATAGTTTAATCTCATTCAGGAGTGCTCTGGGGAGTGAGTTTAACACCTTTGCTCTGTTTGACTCTTGAAGTCCCTTTCGGATAGGATTCTATGACTGCTTGTTCTGAAGAATTAGGTTGTATTTCTTTCAATGTTTCTTCACAACAACAAAGTCATTAGAACAGGGCAGGCCCTCTCTATGGTGTTCCTTTGTACTGAGCTATATTCCGTTATCGGAATTTTTGGTGCCTCCCACCATCGACAAAGACCAAGTTCATTACCAAGTAGAATGATGGGATGCTCTCATCATCTGCTGGCTTGACCTGTTACTGCCCAATCTGGTCTATTCATGTTAGACTCCATCTTTAAATCGCTGCATCGTTCGGGGCCACTGGTACTTCTAGGACCTCTGGAGAGCCACCCGTAGAGGAGGTTGTTGATGCTGTTGGATTTAAATTAATAACCGTAGGGTCTTATTTTCCATAGAGTTTATTATTAATCACTTGAAATGGAGAAAGCAGATAGGCATAGATTTACAGTCTCTTTTCTACTCAAAGTCTGACCATGTGAAGATCATCATCCCACACGATTCAGAGATGAGTTCAGGGAAGGAGCAGATTAGTCACATGAATGCTCCAAACAGGTCACAATGCTTTGTAGGTAGGGAAGGGATTGAAGGATGAGGGACAGGACATATCCTCGTGGCTTTAGAAGAAGCCCTCAGTCCTGATGGTAGGGGAAGGCCATCCATCATTCATACTATATCCTGAGGGAGCTCCCGGGTCAAAATACCTTAAATCTAGAACTCAAAGAAACTTCATACATCATTCAGCCCAACATCATTGTTTGATAGAGACTGAAGCTCAAATAAAGAAATTACTTAAGTAGGGTCACATAGGTGGGATCAGAGCCAGAATTTTAACCTGAGTCTCCTGGCTCCAAATCCAGTACACTGGCAGTGTAAGTCCAGTGTAACCAAAGTCAGAGGGCCATGGTCAGTGCTCACTCACCTGTTCCATTCACCATCTCAACCTGGTGCTTAATCACTTATTTTTGGGTCTTCCTCTTCTTTGCCTCCCATCCACTCTGCAGAAGCATTGTCATTATTCCATAAACTTTTTATCAGTTTGATCAATTCGATATTTTTTAAAAGTCAAACCAAATGCTTCCTTCAACAAAGTAATTTGTCATTATGTCTGTGTCTTCAAAATTCCATTCTTCAGAGTCTCCTAGTCTTCTTGGCCAACTTCCCCAATACAGTATTAAACCTGGAGACCCTATTTTTCTGAATTTGAGATATGCTTTCCCCCAATCTACAGTGTAACAGCACTGTTTCTGGCTTTCTTTTACAAGGTAAGAAGTGGAGCACTTTTTCTTTGTATCCTCAGTACTTGCATGGTAAATGCTTGTTGAATGACATTTCCTAATTGCTAAATTCTAATGCCTTTGCTCAGTCCTTGTTCTTCCTTTTTTTTATATCTTTTAACACCATTTATCACCTGTTCCTTTGGTGCTTTAGGAAAATCCCTCCTCCCTTGCCTTCCAGGGCATTGCTCTCTCCTGGTTCTCTTCTCAACTGTCTTTAATTCTTCTCAGCACCTTTCACTGGTTCATCTTCATTACCTTGTTTTCCAAAGCTTTTTCCAAAATCCTTTCCTTGGATCAAGGAATGAATGTTTAAAGGCTAGGGAAGCAATCAGTTTCCCCTGCCTGCCTATTTCCCTACCATTTAGAGACGTGCCCAAATTGGAAAGGCTAATGAAAAAAAGTATGTGCTTATCCCCAGCTTCTAAAATACTCACAAGGTACTTATTGGGCCTGAGAGGAAAGGGAGAATAGGGTTAGGCTAGAACACCGAGTTGAATCTAATACGCTTAAATTCAGTAGGGATAAATGTAAAGTCTTACACTTGACCAGCAGGACAATTTACTTTATGGCCTAACAGCTCATCTGGGGAGTGAACTCAGGAATGCATCACAGATTTCAGAAATGAATGCTGGGATTTTCCTCGACTATGTATATGTTACAAGGACTATTCTACTTTTCTTTTTTTCCTTTTTAAATTGGGAAGGGGGCAATGGGAGCAACATGGGAAGGATAACTAGAGATGAGGATGTCAAAGAAAAGGTCATTGAAGCCATTTTAAAAAATGCACCAATGTGAACAGAAAGACCAGAAGGAAATTCAAAGATGACAACTTGAAAGTCTTATTTTGAAATCATTTATTATAAACTTAACAGGGAAAGCAAACTGTGAGACTTGCAGTTTCATATACAAGATTCTTATTCTGTTCTTTAGAAATACTCTTGTTAGATATTTTTAAAATAGCAGCTCATCCGATTCAAATTTGGAAGATGTTTATATCCTTGGAGGTCCACAGCCCAAATGTCCTACTGAATCTAGGATTGTGGACACATTATTTATATATCAGTCACTTTGGCTAGCTCCATTTTAGAGATGGGAAAAGTAATAACTTTTTTGGGAAGAGTTTTAGGGAGACTTGACAGCATCTCTACAACTTTGGGAAATTTGGTGTGACTGAAGGGAAAAAGTGAGGAAATCAATGTACCCATGTGTCTCTAGAAAGGAAAAGGTTAATACATGTGATAAAACTTGTCTGAGGCTCTCTCCTGACACAAAGATCTTGTATACGTGTGGGGCCCCTTAAATTCTCTTGCTTATTGCCTCCCGATGATTTGGGAACTTCATTTTGATATCTTAAGGGTAAATCACCAGATCCCCTTACAAGCACACAGGCTCACAAGTTTCATAACATGAACAATTTTATTTATAACTAGACACTTACAGAACTTGTATCCAAACCCATAGATAAGAATATCACCCATGAACTACTGTGATCTCAATGGGAATGAAGTCTTAATGGCTTTCAGGACCTTGTGCCAGCCAAGAGCACAAGAGTTATAGGAGTCTGATCATCAAACAATTTTTACAATAACAGTAAAGACACACAATTCTGGTAGATTTAAGATCATAATGATCTGTACTCTCTCCTGCCAGACACACAAGAGATTCAGTATGCAGAGACAGTTTGGGGCATGGATATTGGGAGTCTGTTGGGATATTGTGATCGGTTTTCACTGATGTTTTGTTTAAAAGGATTTTCTTTTCCTTTTAAATGGTGGGGGGGGGGGGGCAAGGAGAGAAAAAATACTTAATTGAAAAATAAAACCGGAAAAAAGGGCATTTGCCCTTGATAGTGGCCTCTTTCCTCTTGGTGCTCTCAATAGGTCAGTAGTCATTGCTGTCTGTGCCTGTCTTCCATCCCTCCTTTCCTGCAGATTTTCCTAGCTTGCAGTAAGCTTCAGGTGCTTCATCACCAGCTCTGTCCTCAGGTTTCTGAAGATACACTTCCTGTAGCTCTCCTCAGCTCCCACAAGGTGGTGGTCTCATCCATCCCCTGCCCTCTTTCTAACCTCTGCAAACCACTTATCAGAGTTCTTTTCACCTTCCAGCCATTGGTCCCATGCACGTACTGTCCTCTAGAGATTCCACCAGTTCCTCAGGCTCCAGAAGATGATGCTCATGCCCCTCCTAGGGGACCAGCTCTCTAGCAACTTGCCTGTAACAGGAAAAACACCGAGTTCACCGACAACTGGAAAACATACCTGGGAGCCAAGAGGCCCTTTTGGTTATTAAGCGTTCTTTTGCACGCCAGGCCCACAGCCTTGGGTCTCATACCCAAAAGGCTTCCCAGGGACTGAACACATCCTCCTCTCTGGGTGAATCTGTCTCCAATTCCACATAGACACATATAGGGGTTTATTACTGTCTACTTATTCTCCAGATCATGAGGGCCTCCAAAGTATACCCCTCCCCTCCCTTCCTGGTGCTACCCCTGTTCTTGGCCTTCCCCTGGAGCATGAAGGCCAGCTCCTTCTCATTATCTAGGACTGCGGCTCATAACGAGGAAGAGGAAAAAAAAATTCTCCCAATACCAACAGCATGTTGCAAGGCCAGAGTGCTGTGTGAACAGGGGACAGGCACCCATTTTACATGTTTTACAATTAGAACGTCTTAAATCAGAATTTCATGGAGTATGATGTCTTTTTTTGCCATTATCAGGCCTTGAGGAAGGTAGAGGGCTTGATCCAACCACTGTCAGTCCCAATGAAAGCAACACTATTTCTCCATACAGACACAAATTGATGTCAGAAAAGTAACCAGGGCCCTGAACACAGATGCTGTTGCTGCTGACCTGAAGAGACCAAAAAGGAGTGGAGCCTCTGGAAGGGAGAACATGGATTAAGGGGGGAAGGGTCCTTTTGGACTCAAACAAGAAGGCAAAAGAGGGATAGTTTAGGGATGGGCGTCTCTTGGCTCTGATGGTGAGGGATATTTGATTTCCAAACTGAGGACTTAAAAACTGTTTCTTTAGCTGATAGTCATGGCTTTGTCAAAGACCTTATAGGGAAGGTGTATTACTATCCCGTTTTATAGATGAAGAAACTAAGGCAAGCAAAGGTTGAATGACTTGCCCAGGGTCACACAGCTAATAAATGTCCGAGACTGGATTCAAGTCTCCCTGAAACCAGGACCCAGACCTCTAACCACAGCTCCCATCTAGCAGAAAGTACCTGCTAATGCAATTCATGCTAGGGAGCTGGGAACTGAAGAGGTCTGTTCTTCCTCAGAGATCCACAGACTCATTAGCAGCTATATTTTTCCTCCCAAGTCTTAGGGACCTCAGTGAGGGCACTGCATCTTTAGAGACACAGAGTAATTCCTCTGCTCCAAAGTCTTCCATGGGGCTCCCTATTGCCTAAGTCAAGCTCCAAGTCTTCTGTGTCACAAATAACCAGAGTCCCTCCCTCCAGCCCTCCAGCTCTCTCAGGCCTGGCCCTGCCATCAACCTTACCTCTTACTAGTAGGGGTCACTATGGATGAAATACTCTCGAGAGAAATGAAAATTGTCACACTGAATCTTATGATCTTATGGCCAAAGCAAGGATTCAGGAAAAAACAAGATATCATAAAAGCATTTTTCTTGTTGTGACAATATCAGAAAACCCCATGAGTTAACAAGTCCTGACTTTCTACCCATTAGGAAGAATTGCTGGGCACTCCCAAATTCCTAAAAGTCCGCAGATCAAAGTTTGTTTTTACCTCCAGCTTTAGATGGGAACTCCATCCCTTGCAGTTCTGGCAGAATAAACAATTGACCTCCTCCCTCCTCTAAAGGTTTTTATGTTGAGAGAAGATTTACATTGAGATAATTTAGCATTAAGATTCTTAGCAAGAGAGGAAGCTTCCCATTTGGCATTTTAAACATCTCTGGACTCGTCCTATTTTACATATCAAACATCCTTTACATCCAATGGATTAACTATGCCTTTGTATGGAGAGGGTTTTGCTCATATTCACTATAACACAGATCACTGAAAAAGGCTACAAGAACCCTTCATTTTGAAGGTGAGGAACACAGGCCGACAAAGGCCAGGGCAGAGTTGGAACCTGAGGGACCTTGCCAATTTCTCAGTTTATCAATAGAAAATGGCAAGAGATTGTCTCTTTTCAAAGTCAAAGCTAAAAGTTAATGCCCATTGAGTAGCCTAACAGGTGGTAGTGAGCATGACCTAAACTAGCTAAGCAACACCCTGTAAGCAGATCAGCACCTGGTTTCTCCTTGGAAACAGATGACCCTGGCTCCTTTCTCTATGTTCTCATGGTCAGCCATTGGAGATACTGGGGCAGGCCTGCTGCTCCTACTCGTTCTCACTCCCTGGAACAAGTTTCTGTACTGCTGGGGTAGGCTAGGGCAGCTAAGAAGACTCTAGATCTCCTCTAGATTTCTGCTTCTTCCAGACATCTCCATCCCTATGATGCCTACCCTAGAGTTCAGGCCATCATATTGTCTCAATTAATTGGTTTCTTTGACTGCCTCTCTCTCAGCCTCCCTTATAACACCTCTATTAATTTCCCATTTCAATGGCTCCCCATTGTCTAGAGATATTTTCATTTATTGTACTTGTATCCTTTGTGCCTAGCATAGTTCCTGGCACACAGTCCTTAATAAATATCTGTTCAAACAACACTCATTATGTCAAGGACCTGTGATTTTGTCACATTTCGGAATTTCCTCCTGCAAGGCGGACGACGATTCTCTGCCATACTGAGGATCATTAAGGTTAAGTGATTTTCCCAGAGTCACACAGCTGTGAAGGTCCATTCAGCCACAACTTATCTACTTTTCTATGACAAAATCTAAGTGGAAGTGATAAGTCCATTCCCAGTGTACTACAAAACCATTCACATTTCTATAACACCTTAAGATACGCAGAGCATTTCTTCCTAACTCTGCAAGATAGGCACTTTGAGCATAATTATCTTTACTCTGTGAACGGGGAACTAAGGTTCATTGAGGTAGTACAATGGATAATGCACCTGAAGTCAGGAAGATCTGAATTTAAATCCTGCCTCAGATGTTTACCAGCTATGTGATCCTAGGCAAGTCACTTCACCTTCATTTGCCTCTGTATATTTATCTGTAAAATAGGGATAATAGCACCTCTTGGGGTTGTTGTGAGGGTTAAAAGAGATATTGTAAAGTGCTTATCCCAGTGCCTGACACATGGCATGTACTTATAAAGGCTAATTAGTATTATTCAAGACCCCATAGATTGTACCACACTGTCTATCAGCCCCACCACCTTAGGCTGGCTTTTAGGACCATCCTTTCTCATTCACTGGGCTTATTTCCCTCTGTTCCCCAACATATAACTCATGTTCTCTGAACTTGCTGAAAACTTTTCTTCATTAACACATTTGACTAGAATGTCTTCCCTTCTTCTCTCCTGTCAAATTCTGATTTAGAGTCTTCAAGACCCAACCAAAGTCGCCCCTCCCCTCCCTCTGGACTCCCTAGTTCTCCCGCTGAAAGTGACCTCCTCAGAAATGTCTCTGGCACGCTGGGCATCTCGCATGTGTGCCTTTTCCGGTAACTCTATAACTCGTGACAAGACACAGACTGGACACTCAGTGAGGGCAGGGACTGTGGTCAGTTCTTGTCTCACTCACAGCACCAAGCACAAAGCCTCGACTACAAAAGGGCTGCAGAAAATGAATGAGGGCGTTTTTCCATTTCCTTCCCCAGAGCAGGCATGTTTGAAGGGCCTGTACATAACTACTCAGACAAAACCACAGAATCTCACCTTGGTGAACTTGATGGAAACCAAGAAGAGCCTAGACAGTGATGGCAAGCCTTTTAGAGACCGAGTGCCCAAACGGCAACCCTCACACCCATGTGAGCCTCCTGCCTTACCCTGCACAGGCTAAGGAGGAAGTGCTCCCATTGGGCTGCTGGGCAGAGGGGCGAGCGAATGGGAGAAATATCCTCAGGTGCCTGTGGAGAGGGGGAGGGGAGCAGCTCCCTCCGGCACATGAAGTACACGTGCCAGGGGTTCGCCAACATAGCCTTAGAATAATGAATGCTGAACGAATGTGATATAGACACAGGGTGGGAGAGTCAGCAGGCTGAAGCAGAAAAGGGCTGCATTGGAAGTCAAGATGAGCACTGGCTGTAAAGGCAAAAGACCGATTTTCCAGTTTCATCTCTGACATTTCATAGCTGTGCCATCTGGGGGCAATCGCTTCCCCTCTCTTAAGTCTTAGTCTCCTCATCTGTAAGAGCCAGATTACATGTACTTTCCAGAGGCAAGGAGAGAACAACATTGATGTGAAGACAACATGTGACTTTAAATGCACTGTAGAGATGCCAGCTTTTACTCATTACTAGGAAAGCTAAATTCTACTCCTACATCAGCCAATAATGTTATGTCTAGCCCACTCAGGGCTTCAGTTTCCTCATCTGTAAAATGGAGACAATAAATTTATAATCTAAAATTTCTTCTAGTCCTAACCTACTAGAAAAAGTCTACAAAAGGCCAAAGCCCTCAGCCTCAAGCAATATAGTGAGAGGGTTGGACCAGGTTCACTCCTACAGGTCAATGGAGTTATTAGATGCACTGTTTGTGGAATGAAGTGCACTTAATGCTAATACCTAATACTACTAACCCTACCCTAAATTCTAACCTCTAAACCAGGGGTCGGCAACCTTTTTGGCTGTGACAGCCATAAACGCCACATTTTTTAAACTGTAATTTCGTGAGAGCCGTGCAGTGCTCACAGTGCTGCTCCTGTAACAGCGCCTGAAAAAAAATGGACTTTATGGCTCCTGCAGAAAGAGCCATATCTGGCCCTCAAAAGAGCCAGATATGGCTCAAGAGCCATACATTGCCGATCCCTGGTCTAAACCCTAACCCTTCAGGGGACCTCAGTTAGAGGATTTAGGAATCTAGGTGGTTATTTTGGGCATATTCTCAAGTTTATCTGTCTGCAGGCAGACTTCTGAACTGTTTAATAAAGAATGATCTCAATGGCCATAGCATCTACACCGTTCTAATATTTCCTTCCAGAGACTATTTTCTTACCCAGATGGTTCAAGCTAGAACTGCTCAAATGATAAAATTATCATAATAATGGCTATATGGATGAGCTATTTTTTAAATGTCCAAAAATCAATTCACCTAAAATTTATTAAGCACCTACTATGTGCAAGGCACTGAGGTGCTGGAAAAGGGGAAAAATCCTTATTCTCATGTAGCTTACATTCTAGCAGGGATGGAGGGGTGGGATATATAATAAGAGATGAACAGATAAAGGTCCTTTAGAGAAAACTAAGAAGGCGGCACTTGTATCTGGGAAGTTCAAGTAAGGCTTTCCAGAGGAGTTGGCATCTGGGCTATCTTTAAGAAAGCTTGGAAAGCAATGCATCCCAGGTGTAGGTGGTATGAATGTCAGGAGAAAGAAATTAAAGTTTAGGACAGACATTTGGGTGGTCCCATCTGGCCAGACCCTACAGTGGGGAAAGGGATGGAATGAAGAATAGAATAGAGTCAATGCTGTTATAAAGCTAGTAGAGCTATACTGGGGAAGCCCTTAAACGGTGGGGTAAGTTTGTGTTTTATATCTTGGGCAGTAGGAAAACAGTGTAGCTTCTTGAGTTTCAGCACTGAGCCAGTATGAAATGGTGTTGGCAGCTATGTGATTCAGCACAGATGGATAGGCAGGAAGAACTGGAGACAGGAAGACCAGAGAGACAGCCATTGCAGTAATCCAAGCAAGGGGATATAAGAGCCTGAAATATCTATGGGAACAGTGTGTGTGTGTGGAGAATCCACAGGCATTATGGAGACAGACCTGACAACAATCCAAAACATATTCTTGTAAGTAAAAAAAGAAAAACAGAGTGAAGTTGCTCTAAGAGTATTATTACCATTCCACTTCCTCCCATCCCCTCTCCAATATATAAAGATAATAATACTTGCATCATTCTGTTAACATCCTAATCTGATGACTCAGTATGATGTGGAGGTCACTCTAGTCAGGTATGCCAGTGGAACACAAGCTCTAAATTGGAACTCCTTCCAGTATGGGACCAATGATGTGATCCAACGTGGGTCTACAATCCAAGGACCAGCCTACTTAAGTGTAATGAGGTTCATCACCAGAGAGCTGCCACTGGGTAACGATCTGTTTTTGGCCACTCCAACTCACAGGATCATAAAATTTAGACCTTCAGGGGGAATCGAGTTCATCAAGTCCAACCTCCTTACGTGGGAAAACTGAGGCCCAGAAAGGGGAAAGGATTTCCTGAAGGTCATGAAAGCAGAAAATAGCAGAACTGGGATTTTAAGCCAGATATTCTGACTATAAATATCCAGGGTTCTTTCTACTACATAAACTGTCTACCAAGATAAGGAGAGAACAGCATCTACATTGGGAAGAAAGCGTACGCACATCAAAGATGAAGGATTTTTTGAATCTCACGATTATTTTCTACTGCAAAGTCCCAAATGATATCTGCATCTGAAGGCTGCCCAATATTAATTTCGTTAATGAGGTTTTCCACCAGCATGAATATTCTTCTGAATACATAGTGCTAATGGTTGAAGTTCAAGCTTTCCCATAGATATATTTACAGTTTCCTTCCAATATGGATTTTCCGATGCTGAAGGAGCAACGACTTCTTAATAAAGCTATTGCCACACTCGCTGCATTCGTAGTGTTTTGCTTGAGTGTGAATTTTTTGATGTTTAGTAACAGATGAGCGGTTGCTAAAGGCCTTTCCACATTCATTGCATTCATAGGGTTTCTCTCCCGTATGAATTCTTTTGTGTTCAATGAGGTGCGCACTCCGGATGAAACTTTTCCCACATTCGATACAATTAAAAGGCTTCTCTCCAGTATGGATTCTTTGATGTTGAGTAAGATAAGCACTACGGCTAAAGGCTTTCCCACATTCATTACACAAATAGGGTTTTTCTCCAGTATGAATTCTTTGATGTTTAGTAAGAGATGGGTAACTCCTAAAGGCTCTCCCACATTCATTACATACACAGGGCTTCTCTCCAGTATGGATTCTCTGATGCTCAATAAGAGATGACCTTTGGCTGAAGGCTTTCCCACATTCACCACACTTATGGGGATACTCTCCAGTGTGTCGCCTCTGATGTTGAATAACATATGTGCTCTGGCTAAAGGCTTTTCCACATACGTTGCATTTATAGGGTTTCTCCCCAGTATGAATTCTCTGATGCTGAATCAGGTGTGTGCTCTGATTGAAGGCTTTCCCACATTCATTACAATGATAAGGTTTCTCTCCAGTGTGAATTCTCTGGTGTCGAGTAAGGTGTGTACCTCGGATAAAAACCTTTCCACAGTCTTTACACTTATAGGGTTTCTCTCCAGTGTGAATTCTCTGGTGTTGAGTAAGGTATGATCTGTCTCTGAAGGACTTTCCACATGAATTACACGCATAGGGCTTCTCTTCAGTATGTATCCTCTGATGATTAATAAGGGATGAAATATAGCCAAAGATTTTCCCACAATCATTACATTTATAAGGTTTCTCTCCAATATGGACTTTCAGATGTTTAGTAAAGGATGAGTTGTGGGTGAAGACCTGACCAAGCTCATTATATTTATGGGACTTTTGTGCAGAACTAATTCTCCCATTCTGAGTAATGTGTGTGTTCTGGCTAAAAGACTTCCCACTTTCGTGATATTTATAAGTCTTTTTCCTGGCAAGTACTCGATGATATTGATATAAGTCTGAATAGTAATAGGCTTTGCTTGATTCATTCCTCTTACAAGGCTCTGAGGAGATTCTACTATATTTCATCAGGCTAGAATACTGTTTGAGGTTTCTTCCATATGTATTATATTTACGCAGACTCTTTTTCATGGGAATTTTCTGTGGTGGAACAAGGATCGACCCAAGATTGAAGCTCCTTCCAAATTTATTACATTCATGGCCCCTCAGCTTATTAGGAACATTTCTATGGGCAGCTGTTACTTTCATAGACTCTCTCTCTTGGTTGTCCTGCTGTCCCTCAAGCTTGACATCATATTCCCAGGCATCACCCAACCCATGGCCCTGGGGACTAATCTTTGTGAGGCTTTGCAGGGACAACTCTTCCACAAGTATGTCTTGCTTTAGAGCAGGTTCCTTAGCTTCAGGATTAATCTCCCAATCTGGAAGAAAAAAAATATTTATTGTTCTGAAAATAAGACTCTGTATAGTCTCCTCCATCAAGAAGAATCCTTTTCAAGCTGGAAAGAATAGGAAAAGCAATGAAAGCACACCTTTACATAGCACTTCAGGTTATGAATAGTCACATTGCCATGTTGCCTCATTTTTCTCCTCACAATCCACTGATAAAAGAAAGCTTTTAACTAAGTTTTATTAGACCCAGAATGGAGGAATGATTTGCCCAAGGTTAAGCTAGGCATGAAGTTCCTACTGTAATGACTGACTCCATGGCACTGCCTCTAAAACACCAGCAATAGGAAACTGAAGCTCAAAGTTGGTGAGAAACAAGGAATACAGAACCCTTGTAAGTCAAGTCAGGCTAAAGATCCAAACAAATATCACCACAGGGAAAGAAAGAACATATGGGTGTAATTGAGAAACAATGCAGGGAAACTCAGATGTATCAGAGAGCAGGGAATGGCCAGAAGGCTGGAGATGGCAAATGTCTAAATTCTCCCCGCGAAATGTAAATCTGTGGAGAAATTCAATTGACTCAACAATTTAATATACCTTGAGGAGCCAAGAAGAACCAGAAAGAGAGCCAGAAAAGGGGAGGAAGAATTGGAAAAACATGATCACTCTCAGGCCAAGGAGATAGTGTAAGAGATAAAGTAGAAGCCTTGAGGGTAGGCTTTTTTTTATAATTAGAGAGAACTGAGCATAATTCTAGGCCTATGAGAAGAACCAACACAAAGAGAAATACTTTAGGTTCTTCAGAGAAAAGGTAGATGATTGCAGAACAAGGCAGGAGTAGCAGCATCATGAGTGATGAATCTTAGCAAAACCTCCTAACACAGAAAGTGAGATGTCAGTCCTTGCCTCAGTTTCTTTTGTCTTTTCTCGCCTGGGCCATGACATTCACATTTGCTGCCTTTGGCTCCAAGCTGGGGCTCTGGCATACCACCATGCTCATCTTCTTTGCCAGCTGGCACATTATATAGTACTTGATAAATCGAAGACTGATTACAAGAACGTTATAGACTGACATAACACATTCAATCCTTTTGTACTTCTGTATCATGTTTCCCTGTGCAGTACAATGGGTTACGCTGGGTCCCAGTATGCCCCTCCTGGCATATTTTGGAGGTAGATGAATAGACCAGTGATGAGTGGACCAGGAACCTATGATTCTACCTACAACCATCATGAATGCAGATATTCCAGCATGTTGACCAAAAGAAGGATGGCGCAAATTAATTTTTTACCTACTCTCATTTAAAAAAAAAATATCTAAATGGTATGATTTATGCTTTGGTGAATTCTTCAGCATAACATACAACAGCCTCAGTCCAGTTAAGTGAATGCAAAAGCCACAAAGTGAAAGGATTCTATCCAACGAGATAAGCTTATGGAATATGATCAGTTACTTTAAAAAAAAGACCTCTTTATTTTGAAAATGGTTCTGCATTTTGGATTTGTAGAAAGAGGGTTTTCATAGATTATTCTTGGACAAAGAATTACAAAGAGTTACATATAAATGAATATAAAAAAATTATCTCTGGTATTGACCTCGAGGAGTCCTAATTTTCTGATTAATCTTATCCATTACTGACTGCCCTTAGTCTGTTGGAAGTTTTTGTTTACAAGAGATTGCAATTAGCTCATTTTGGTTTTTTTGGAATATTTACTAATTACAAATTAGCTGTAGAGATCAAGTGCTTTTGAAGAACTGAAAACTTTGTATATGTGACCTCGTGGAAAGCCTCGCAGGTTTCTCCATATATCATGTAGAAGAGGATATACAGGGATATATTTGCAAAAATAAGAGGGGGCATTTTTTCTTAACATATGAATATTAGTCTTATATAAGGCATGCCCAATTTTTACCATAATAGTTTCATAAAAATTCATCCGCTTTTATTCTTAAGCATAAGTGAACCTATTAAGAATATATATTGGAAGTGGCCAAGACTGGATTTCTCCCAGTTTGAGGCTGCCAACTCAGAGATCTGACTTACTGATGCACCCCGCCCATCACTCCTTGATCTACAAAAATGAATGACAAACCAGATATGGCTGAGATTCAGAAACTGGTTACGTCTAAATTGAAAAAGCCATAAACACAAGAGAAAACCCCACTGCCTTCAAAAGAAACAAACTGAACAGGAATAGCAAACGGGTGAAATCGTAATGAAATCTGCCCTGATAATATGCATTGGATGTTCCCCAAGCATTGCTTGGTATGGGGTACGGGTTCCCCCAGACACCCCAAGTCTCTAGAGGAATCTTTGGTCAAAAGAGATTGTGAGGAATTCCTTGATCCCAGACCCCAGGAATGTGGGTGACCAAAGAAAGCTAACCCAGATGCAACCAAAGAGGCAATTGCTTAAGCAAAATATTCTGAGAAAGATGCATTTCCTTCTTTTTTTAGATGCATTTTCCTTAGTTTTATAGCATGGGAGCATACCTTCTGTTTGCATCTCAAATATCACTGCATTCTCTAAGATCTACAACTCACCCTCCTTTATGATCAGGGCCTAATATGTCATAAACAATTTGTGTGCCTGTGCTTTTACACCAGACACCAAGGCACCACACATGGGAATCCTCTCTGTATGTCCCCTTCCCCACCTTCTCTTCTGGGTCACATGGTCTGTTCTTTTAAGGCATAAAAATCCTGGATTCCTTCTCCTTAAAGGGGTAGACTTCCCCTGCACCTGCCTCCTGGCCATTCACTTGATAAATTCTTCTATTTTTTTTTAAACCCTTAACTTCTGTGTATTGGCTCCTAGGTGGAAGAGTGGTCAGGGTGGGCAATGGGGGTCAAGTGACTTGCCCAGGGTCACACAGCTGGGAAGTTTCTGAGGCTGGATTTGAACCCAGGACCTCCCATCTCTAGGCCTGACTCTCAATCCACTGAGCTACCCAGCTGCCCCTTGGCCATAAATTATAAGAAACTGGATAGTACTTGGAAGGAGCAGCAAGAGATATGTTGGCCATAAATTATAAGAAACTGGATAGTACTTGGAAGGAGCAGCAAGAGATATGTAAGAATTTCCCATCGCCCTTTAAAAAAAATAAAATGTTTTTTAAAAGGTCACCCTAAGAAAAACCTAGAGATCCCAAATGCCAAGGGATGTACGAGCAGCACCTGGGCCTCTAAGCCCCAAATGCAATAGCCAAAGGACTGCCAGCCTGGTGCCTGCAGGGACAGCTGTGTAACACTGAGGTTTGTGAGGAGCAAAGATGGCATACATTTAGGACCGGAGCCTCTTACATGGATGTGTATCAATTACTCACGCCCAGACACTGGGACTCCTCGCATGGATATATGCTGCATTCCTTACTGATAGACCATCAGGCAAACCTCAAAATCCTCCTGTCCTCTTTTCTGTAAAGTTGTTGCTTGTCTCTCTCTCTATATATACACGAGCAGTAACTTGAGACTTATTTATTCATACAGGCTCTTCTCTCTCCCACCTCCAGGAGGCAATCTTCCTCTTGCCTGCTGGCCACAAAATCCTCTCCTAATAAATTTCTCTGTTTGATAAGATTGACTGTGAGCCTGTAATTCCTTAGGTGAGTCAGCCTGCTCCAGCCAAGCTGGATTTCCTCCCACAACATAAATATCTGAAACAAGGGAACTAGCTGGCGATCGAGCAAGAACAGTGATCACCAATCCAAAGCAAAGGGGGAAAGGTTAGATGGAGAGAGAAGAAAAATCTCATCCTCTGAAAAAGACATACAAGGCAGCCAGATGCTGAGAGCTGTTGTCATACAAGATCCAATCAGGGGTCAGCTGGGTAGCTCAGTGGGTGGAGAGCCAGGCCTAGAGACGGGAGGTCCTAGGTTCAAATCTGGCCTCAGACACTTCCCAGCTGAGTGACCCTGGGCAAGTCACTTGACCCCCATTGCCTACCCATACCACTCTTCCGCCTTGGAGCCAATACACAGTACTGACTCCAAGATGGAAGGTGAGGGTTTAAAAAAAAAAAAAAAAAGATCCAATCAGTTGCTCTGCAGAACTTGAGGGAGGCCTCCCTGACTCACATTTCCCAATTGGCCATCTGAGTTTTGGGGTGCAATGACTCCGGGCTGCCTGGTTTTTCCTTCCTTACCTGCACGGGTGCTTCCTGGGCCTTTTCTCTCCACTCTCCATGGTTCTTCCCCTCGCTCTAAACGAGAGATTACGACTGGTTTGAAAACTGGAAGCCCTGCTCATGGAGAAAGAAATAGACGTTTGGTCATGCTAGAGTCAAAGGCATCTCAGAATTCAATCCTACACTTTTCTTTGAGGAAAAGCAGTCATGTTAGGAAGGCAAACAAAGTGATAGAAAGATCTTGGGGATGTTTCCAGAAACTGTAGGGGAACAGGTTACAAATGGGATCAGAGCTCAGAAAGCTCACTTATGCCTTTCCTGGTTAAGAGGATGGAATCTTCTCATAGGAACACTGGCAACTGGGAAAGAATCCACATCAGGATGACAGAAAATGACAGAAAAGGTCAGCTTCAAGAACCCAGAATAAATTTACCCATCTCTAATTTTATTTTATTTTTTAATATAACCCTCACCTTCCATCTTGGAGTCATTACTGTGTATTGGCTCCAAGGTAGAAGAGTGGTAAGGATAGGCAATGGGGGTCAAGTGACTTGCCCAGGGTCACACAGCTGGGAAGTGTCTGAGGCTGGATTTGAACCCAGGACCTCCTGGCTCTCCATCCACTGAGCTACCCAGCTGTGCCTCCCCACCCCCCCATCTCTAATTTTAAAACAAACAAATCAAAAAACCCTTTTCAGCAGGGAAGAAAGGTCCCCTGCAAACTCATCCAAAGCTTAGCACTCACCTGAGTCAAGCACCTACTGTGGGGTTTAACAACACCCAGAGTAAAAAAAAGTCAGAAGAATCTGAATGACGAGGATTCGTTTACCTAGAAAAAGTAGATTTCTGTAGTTCTCTAGCATCACATCTCTGTACAGCTGTTTCTGAGTAAGGTTCAGTTGTCTCCACTCCTCCTCAGTGAAATCCACAGCCACATCCTTGAACGTCACTGGTGTCTGAAACCCCAAAGTCACTGATGTTCACTGGGGTCAGCGTACGGAGAATCACAAGTCATTTGTCTTTCAGGTTTCTCAGCAAACAAGTGATCCTGGCCCTGTGTTCCACAAGCCCATTCCTGGGGCTCAGAGTAAGGAGAATTGGCTTTCATGTTCAAGTCCACAGAAACACCCAACTGCAGACACACAGAACCCTTCAGGGCTTCAGGTTCAGAGCTGCCAAGGCTCTCCCGAGGAGGATCTGTGTTTGACCAAGAATTCCTTCTACCACCTTTACAGGCCCTTGGCATCACTATAGTCTATTCCAATCGAGCTCTCATTTTTAGGAAACGCTCAATGAGGAAGAGAGGCTGTGCCCAAGGTCAGATAGGTAAAAGAGCCTGAGCTAGAACCTGGTCTTCTGACCCCAGAGTATCCTAATGCCTCTAAGGCACAAACCCCAAAGGTGATGGTGTGGAGCAAAGTGACAGATCCATTCCCTAGGCCTCTATCCCAACCAGCTTTACTCACTCTTGTCCCAAAGTCAGCATGTGAAAGAAAGGGGAAAGCGTAGTGTTTAGAGGCAGAAGAGCTGGATTCGAATCCTACTCAATACTTTGATGTCTTGGAACAAACCACTTACAACTCTGAGCCTGTTTCTTCATCTAAACAATGATGGGCCAGATAAGAGGGTCCCTGAAGTCCCTTCTAGATTTAAACCTGGGATCCTATTATATCCTTAAAAATGACCTCATCTTCCACATAATTAACACATTATCTAGCAAATAGCAAATAAATTTATATAAAATGTCTTTTTAATTATAAAGTGCTCCACAAGTTTAAGTAATAATGACAATGGCACATTGGATAGAGAGTAGGGTCTGAAGCCAGGAAGTTGGCTTGTTCAGTTGTTTTCAGTTATCTGATTCTTTCTGACCCTATCTGGAATTTTCTTGGGTTTTTGTGAAAATCAAATGAGATAAAACTATAAAACACTTAGCACAATGCCCAGCACAGAGTAATCACTATATTAAACACTAGCTATTATTTTAAAATAAGGGAACCATGAACCCATTCTAACTAACTTCAGAAACCAGCACTCTTGCCCCACTGGAGACACCCTGCCCTGCCCACTCTCTCCAAGAACTTTTTTAGCTTTCCCAAGAATATAGAATGACCATTACCTTATTGAGTGATATCATCTCTCCAGGGGGGACCTTTACTGGGATCTGAATGTATGTCACCACCAGGAAGCGAGTCTTGTCCACTCCAGCTCAATACCTGTGTGTTTGGAGGTACATATTAGAGTCAAGAGGAGTTACCTAGCAGCCTGGGTCCCACAGCCCAAAACCCATCAGAGATTGCCAAGACTATAAAGCATATGAACTATAGGTTGACAAGTCCCATTCTTACGTATAAACAGAAACCCTGGGAGTTGCATCCAATATAACTCAGATCTAGAAATACACATATCCACAGAAGCACAATAACACTCTACCTTTCTTCCCATTCTCTTTCCTTCCTCAGCTTGGAAAAGATTAAACAGAGGATGGAGATTCTGTTGTACTCTGGAAGCACGAACAAAGACCCGAGCTACATTAAGAACCACAAGTTTAAAATACGTTTATTCTCTGAACTTCAAACTGAACCCCTTTCTTCAAAAAAGGAAAAAGATCATATGAAAATAATTGTTGTCTATGACAGAAATCTGTGATTGAAGTGGCAATTAAATAGTGATTTCTGGCCAACATTTTGCCCATTGCCAAAGAAACTACAGCAAGTTTGAATTCCCAAGAGAACTAGGGGAGGAGGAAGGAGAAGGCAGAGCTAGAAATTAATTGCCTTATATTAATAGGTCAGTTACAGATTTTTAGATTGAAGACTTTGTTTTGGTATTATCCTCCCTCCACTATCTTCAGTCTCTTCTCCAATGACTATCAAATTACCCAGCTTTTGACCTTCCACTGATTCTACTATGCCCATTCAAACTACTATTATATGTTTTATTTCGAAATCAAGGAATATAAGTGTGTCCAGCATAGGTGCCCTGTAAAATATGGGTATTTAAAGTTTTTGGACCACTGTGGTAGTCTGGAAAGAAGCCTAGGGAGTCCTTCTCTGAATGCTTTTGGAATGAGTAAAATACTAGAGTACAAATCATATTGAAAGTTTAAAAAAATTTAAAGCAAATTTGTGAACTCCTAAAAAGTTTCTTCTACCTCCTTTGAACAGGGCAAACCTGATCTTCTGTGTCTCTGCCCCAGCAGAGAAGGGCCAGGTACCAATAGGAGGAAAAGAGACTTGAAGAATAGCTAATGTTGAAAGGGAACAACTGGGTGTAGGAATTGGGGTGGGAAAGGCTTGTCTGAGCAAGAGGGAGGGAAGAGACCTAAAGCTCAGAGCTAGGGTAGGGACAATTTGTGAGTGAGAAGGCTGGAGGACCTGAACTTGGAGCTGGGAGAAGAGAGGTGAAAATAGGGCTGAGTTTTGTAAAAGGAGGGCTCAGGGGTTAAGGCTAGAGAAAGGACCGACTCAAAGCTGAGAAAAATAGGGAGCAGATGAGCTGATGGTGAGGGGTGAGGAAGGGGCTCAGAGAAAGAGAGGGGGAAAGAGAATGGGTCCCAGAACAGAAGAAAAAAGTTCACAGGCTTAAGAGTCAATAAGGGTGGGGGGGGGGAGCTGAGGCTCAGAGTTGGTGGAGGTGAGGAGAAGTGGGGGCCCAGAGCTAATTTGGTGGGTTGAGGTGAAGAGGGAGGTCAGAAGTAAAGGAGAGAGGATAAGGAGAGTTCAAAGCTAATAATGAGGTGGCTCAGAGCTACTGATGGTAGGGGAGGGGTGAAAAGGGGCTGAAAGCTGCTGATGGGAGGGTGAAGAGGGGACTTACTGCTGATGGGGGGGTGAGGAGGTTCAGGGCAGCTGATGAGTAGGGATGAGGAGATTCATGGCAGCTGCTGGGGTGAGGTGAGGAGGCTGACAGCTGCTGATAGGGGGTGAGGAGGTTCAGGGCAGCTGATGAGTAGGAATAAGGAGGTTCATGACAGCTGCTGGGGTGAGGTGAGGAGGCTGACAGCTGCTGATGGAGGCTGGTGAAGAAGGAGCTTAGAAATAATGGGAGAAAGGGAGGGGGATAAGGAAGGAGTTCAAAGCTAATGGTGGGGGGGATCAGAGCTGACAGAGGAATCAGGAAGCTCAGGGCCAGGGGAAGGCTTGGCCTTGATAGCCTGTCGAGAAAAAACCTTAGCCCTCATCAGGTTGATGAACTGAGGCTTCGAATTCCAGCGAGGGAAGGAAGGGGTGCGGGTGCAGGAAGGAAAGGACGCAGACTCCTTGACGATTTGGGAAGGCTGAAGAGGGAACAGGCTAACAGAGCAGCCAGTAGGTTCAGCACTGATGACATTAGGCGGGAAAGGGTCCTCGGGCTGGACAATGGTTGGGATTCCAGGAAGAGGTTCAGTCCCGACCACGGTGGGTGGAGGAGGGGATTCAGAACGGATGAATATGGGGGCGGAAGCACAGGGGTCAGTATTGACGACGATGGGGTAAGGACACTCCTCCTCCTCTATGGAGTAACAAAAGCTGGGACTAGGCTGGAGGGAGGGGGGAAGAGGGAAATGAGTGGTGAGGTTAGACTCTGAACAGCGCTTGAGGAATCTTCTGAAATGCATTGCTGCGGGGAGCTCTGGGGGCCCGGGGCTGAGCTGTGGGTCCACAAAACTGCGGCCCGAGATGCGAACGGAGGAAGGGGTACTTGGCCCTTTGAGCCTGAAGCGGGGTGTGCTGGGACGGGGCTCCGAAACTTCGGAGGTAGACGGGCCGGGAGAGGGCTCTGTGGCCTTTGGGGAGGGAGGAGGCTCCAGGTTCTCGGAAGTGGATGGGCCGGGAAGAGGCTTCAAGGCCTTGGACTCCGGCGAGCAGGGAGGGGGCTCCAAGTAGCCCTTGATCCTGCTCCTTCCAGGCCAGAGTAACCAATGAGAAGTGAAGGGCAAGCTGAGGGTAGCTGGGCCGATGACGGTCGGGTACCGAGGAGGAGCGTCCGGGCAGAGGATGGTCGGCAAGGGCGTGGGGTCGGAGGCTACAAAGAAGGGACAGGCAAGCGGGGGATCGGGGCGCAGCGGGGGGGGCTGGGGCAGAAGGGGCCCCGAGGGGACTAGTAGGTTGGGTTGCTCTGGCGGGGGGTCGGCCCGCGGCGTGCTGGGCCATTCCAAGGGCTCGGGG
>NC_058133.1:506110472-506128279 GCF_016433145.1 Gracilinanus agilis | reverse complement strand
CCCCCCCAACCCCTCCCCCCACCTTGTAAGGAATACTGGCTATGTCTGGTCAGTTTTGTCTCACCCTTAGTCACCCCTCTTTGAGAGAATACTGGCCCTTGCCCCACCTCTTCTGAGGACACTGTCTAGACCCAGGCAGTGTTCTTCACTCTATGGTGCACCCCCCCACCCCCTACACACCTCTGAATAAAGTCACGTGCACTCTACCAGCATCAAGTCTCCTGTGTGCTCAATAGAGTCATTTGGGGGGTACACCCCCCCTGAATTTCACTCCACACACCAATATAAATCTCACTTGATATGAGCTTTGTGATATATTGCTGTAAATTGCCTTGCTAGTATTTAATTTTAATTTTTTTTACATCAATATTAATTGAGGAAATTAGTCTATAGTTTTCTTTTTCTATTTTAGCTCTCCCTGGTCTAAGTATCAAAATTATATTTGTGCCATCAAAGGAATTTGGTAGGACTCTTCATCTATTTTTAAGAAAATAATTAATGTAGAATTGGGAGTTATTATTCCTTAAATATTTTGTAAAATTTACCTTTAATTCTATCTGGCTTGTATATCCATCCATTTTGCTCTGTCAGTTTTACTGGCATATAATGGGGCAAAATAACTTCTAAAAATTGCTTTAATTTCATATTCATTAGTGGTGCATTCACCCTTTTCATTTTTGATACTAATAATTTGATTTTCTTCTTTCATTTTTAAATCAAATCAACCAATAGTTTATGTATTTTATTTTTTCCCATAAAAACAGCTCCTGATTTTAATTACCAATTCAATGTTTTTGTCTTCAAATTTCAATTTTCTCCATCTCTCTTTTGATTTTCAAGATTTCCATTTTGGTGTTAATTGTGCAAAGAATTAACTTATTTCTTTTCTTGTTTGTTTGTTTTTGTTGTTGTAGTTGTGTTATTGTTGTTTTCTTAGTTGCATACCCAGTTAATTAATCTGCTCTTTCTTTTCTTAATATACATATTTAGATACATGAAGTTTTCTCTAAGCATTGCTTTGCTTGGATCTTTCAAATTTCGGTGTGTTGTCTCATTTTGGCTTTCTCTTTAATAAAATTGTGATTTTTAGGATTTGCTCTTTGATCCATTCATTTTTAGGATTAGATTTCTTAGTTTCCAATTAATTTTTCATCTATATTTCCACAACCCTCTATTGAATGTTATTTTTATTGAATTATGGTCTAAGGTTGCATTTAGCATTTCTCTTTTTTTGCATTTGGCTGTGAGATTTTTATGCTCTAATACATGGTCAGTTTTTGTGAAGGTACCACGTACAACTTAAAAAAAATGTGTATCCCTTCTATTCCCATTCAGTTTCTTCAGAGCTTTATCATATCTAACTTTTCTAAAATTCTACTCATTTCCATAATTATTTTATGGTTAGATTTATCTATCTCTGAAGGAAAAAAATTGAACCCCCCCCACTAGTATAGTTTCCCCATCTATTTCCTCCTGTCATCGACCTCTTTTCTATTAAGAATTTGGAAGCTAAGCCATTTGGTATATACACCAAATGGCTTAGCTTCCATACACACACACACACACACACACACACACACACATACACACACATATATACACACACATATATTTAATATTGATATTGCTTCTTGTCTATGGCACTTTTAAACAAAATATAGTTTTCCTGCTTACTTTTTAAAATTAAGTTTGTTTTTGTTTTTGTTGTGTCTGAGATTGATTGCTACTCCTGCCGTTACTTCACCTGACACATAATAAATTCTACTCCAGTCCCTTATTTTACTCTAGTGTGTGTGTCTCTGTTTCAAGTTTATTTCTGTGGAATCTAGAGAGAATTGGAATACGTAGCAAAAGACCCTTGTTGAAGAGTTGAGAAGGTCATGTTCTTCTTCATGTTAGCCAATCAGGTAAAGGGGTTAGGGATAGAGAGCTCCCAAAATAGCCAAGGATGTCCCATTTACCCGTATGATAACTTCTGCCATGTAAAATAGCCTAGTGACATCCTGTGCCATGAAGAACTTGGATGGTTGAAACTAGGGTAGGGATCCCTTTAACTCTAGTCAAGAAAAGGGCATGTCCTAAAAAGTTTCATAATCTAACTTGAAGAAAGTTTACTCGGGTGCCTATCTTAAGATAATTACTCATAACTATGTTAAATCCAGGTTAGTTGACTGTCCTTAACTCAATGTATATCAAAATCTGTTAATACAAAAGAATTAGTCACTACTTCTATGGAATTACATTAACTGAATAATGCTGATTGGAACTCAATATTATGATTAAGCTGGATAATTTTGATTGAAACTTAATATGATTCAGTCTACTGAAATAGAGTAAGGGTCAAACAATTTCTCATGCCTCTATGAATTGAAATATGATTCCCAGGCTCTATCTTTGTTCATAACTTTCAGGCAGTCCAATAATTCTCAGATTATTTCTCCTATATCTATTTTCCAGGTAAGTTGTTTTTCTGATAAGACGTCACATCTATTTTTTTAATTCTTTTGACTGTTTTATTGTTTCTTGATGTCTCATGGAGTCATTAGTTTCCTCTTGCCTAATTCTTATTTTTAAGAATTTATTTTCTCCATCAAACTTTTGAATCTCTTTTTCCATTTGTACAATTCTGTTTTTTTTTTTAAAATATTTTCTTTAGTAATTTTTGTGCCT
The DNA here is from genome assembly GCF_016433145.1 of Gracilinanus agilis. NCBI lineage: Eukaryota > Metazoa > Chordata > Mammalia > Didelphimorphia > Didelphidae > Gracilinanus > Gracilinanus agilis. The sequence continues at coordinate 506,125,609 of NC_058133.1, read as the reverse complement.
CTTTTACCAAGCTGCTAATTGTCTTTTCAGAATTTTCTTCTCTGGCATTAATTTCTTTGCCTATTTTTTCTTCTACCACTCTTATGTGATTTTGAAATTTCTTTTTACCTCTTTTAGGAATTCTGCCAAATTCACATTTTTCCCCCTGCTTTGAGGCTTTATTTTGACTTCATTTTCTCCTTCTGAGTTTTTGTCTTGCTCTCCCGTTAGCATAGTAATTTTTATGGTCAGATTCTTTTCCTGTTTTCTTATTTTCCCCTTTGAATTTATGTTAAAATTGAACTCTGTTCCCAGTGTAGGGAGGGAGGCACTTTCCCAAGCTTTAGTTTTTTTCTCAGTGCTGTTTTCAGAGCTAGTTCTAAGGGTTTGGAAGTTTTAGGTTTTTCTAAGGTGGCATGATATTGGAAGAGGTGTAATCCCTGCTTTCCCCATCTGTGCTCTGGTCCTTATCTAGGAAGGCTCTTGCTTTCTTGGGACCAGAAACAATACTATACCTCAGAGCCCATAGTCTCTTGTAAACAACAGTGCTCCTCTCTACCCTTGAACTGTGACCCAGAAGTGGTTATAACCAATGGAGTTGCCAAACAAGTTCCAGTCCTGTGATCACTGCTAGCATAGGGATCCCCTGTAATCTCTGACCAGTTGCCAAATCCCATTTAAGAGCCCCTGAAGTTGCTGCTACTTCTGTCACTACCACCTAATCCCACCATCAGGGTTGCATTCATGTGTGTTCAGGCTAGTCTCCACCCCAGTGTCACAGATCTTTTCTTCCAAACTCTTATACTGACTTGGGCTGGAAGAATATTTCACCCCAACTTTTTGTTGGCTCTGCCACTTCAGAATTTAATCTTTAAAAAACCCTTACCTTCTCTCTTAGTATCAGTTCTAAGTCAGAAAAGCAGTAAGGGCTAAGCAATTAGGGTTAAGTGACTTGCCCAGGGTCACACAGCTAGGAAGTGTCTGAGACCACATTTGAACCCAGGACCTCCCAAATGTAGGCAAGGTGCTCAATCCATTGTGCTACCTAGCTGCCCCCAGAATGCAAATGACAGCTTTCTTTTTTGTTTTGTTTTTTAACGAAATCCCAAATTTACTGTTGTCCCATGAGAATTTACCTTCAAGAAACTTCTGACTGACCCTAATCCCAGACTGAACAGTAAACCATCAAGCACCCACTGAGTACTCAGGATGGGATGAAGTAGCCTTTTAGTCTTTTTAGTTTCTCTGACTATATCTAGGCTGGTCCCAGGTCTCCTAGCCTGGGGCTATTATGTCTTTCCTAAGTCTTTAAGTAACCAGTCTATTGTTCTTCATTTCACATACTCCCTAAGGTATAAATAGAACCCCAAGTTCTTTAGGTTCATGGAAATCCTCCTTATTTGTGTTTATCTGTGAAAGGGAATTCCCTTTGTCTATTTTAAGTTAATCAATCAAGAGCTTAAAGTACCCCTGCTTAACACTTAGTAAGAAAGTTCACACCCCCAAAGACCACTGGCAAATTGGGAGGCGGAGATTGGTTCCTGTGAAGTGGGAGAGAGACAGGAATTGACCTGGAGAAACTGCTTATAAAAAGCCAGCCCAGGTACTCCTGATGATGCATTTTATGAGGAATTGGGCTGAAGAGGAGACTTTTTCTTCCGGCTGAAGAAGAATTATGCACTGGCTGAAGAAGCATTATGAACTGCATAGATTGGGACTCAACTGAAGGAAGAGGCTTACGTTGGTGAGACCCTTGTTGAAGAGTCTACTGGACTTCCACATGGAGACTGGAACTTTGTTGGGGAGTGAGCTGAATTTCTTCAGATAGGAGTTCTAGGGTGGTAGACTAGGAAATATTTTCTACTTCCTTCACACATTTCCCTCCTTTTACTATATTTTTATTAAACCAAATTATTAAGAGCTACTAACAACATTTTGATTTAAGAAGTTAATTTTATATATGGTGACCACAATTCTTTTTTTTTTAACCATTATTATTTTTTGTCAAAGCAAGTTTTTAACTATTACATTTGGCACCAAACTCACCAATGCTGAATGTATCTTCATAAAGTGTCTTGCAGAATGAATCACAGAAAAAATCATTTTTTTCTTTAGGATGTTGCCAATCTATAATTATTAATACTAATCAATGTATATTGGGGAATAATGCACAAATTTCATCCCACACATACTCAATAAGCTCCATGTTGATCCTGAAAAAGTGACAGAAGAAAGGTGGGGCATGCTTCCCAGGTATGGGGAACAACCAAGGCAAAGGCATGGAGATGGGAGATAAAGTCCCATGAATGAGGACTAGAGAGAAGGCCAATCAGGTTGGAATGTAGACTGAGGAAAGGGAATTCATGGACACTGAGAGACCTACCTCCCAGAGGGCATGCCATGGTAACCGAGGCCCTGCCCACTTATGGCCCCTCCCCTAAAAGTCCCTCCTGGGGGATGGAAGGAGGAAGAGAAGGGGGAAGGGGGTCCCAAAGGCTTCTGGGAGTTGTAGTTCTCAGGCTCCGAGGCACCCTGCCAAGCCCAGAGGAGGGGACCTTCCTGGGGTGGGAAGCCAGTGCTAGCAAGCCCCTGAGAGCCCATGGTTAAGCTAAAGGTAGGGGGGTTTATGGGTAATATTAAACACTGAGTTCACTGAGGTTTAGAGAAAGGGGAAAAGGAGGACTGCTTGGGCAAGGAATAACTGACTAAGAACAAATACCAATGGGGAATCACCTTCACACCCACAAATGCAGGACTTGGGGAAAATGGGTAACACCTATATGGAGGAATGACAGTTAAATCAGTTAAGCAGTGAGCCAGACTCCAGTCAGCTGGGGAACTACAATAAAACCGCATATAACTTAACTAAGGTACTTTTAGGGTTAAGGGGAACAGATAAGAAGCAGGAAACAATAATTTGTTAAAGTAAAGAAGTTAGAGAGATGGGTAAACAGGGATTTCCTTAACTGGGGTTAACTATGGACCAGAAACAAGGGAAATGAATCACTACACTAAAATCCTAACACTAACTAGATCCAAGCAGGATGGGGTTTCACTCCTTGGGTCCTTGTCTCTCCAGCAGTGATCTCAGCTGTCCTAAGATCCCAGATGAAAACCAGCCAGTAAAGCCAAAAGGGTCTCCAACCAAGAGCTGGTCCAGTAATGGAAGTCCACCTTCCAAACTGCAACTAAGCTCCAGGCCACATGGTAGATAGGGTGGTCCTTGAGGAGTACAAAAACACCTGCTTCCTCTCCAGTGGCAGCAACCAACAGACTCAGATCCTTGAGTCTCACCTGCAGAGTTCCAAGGCTCCCAGAATGTTCTGCTCATCCATCCTGCTTTGCACAACTTTTCTCTATCTAAACTTAAAAATACTATTTCCTTATTACAGGGTGAAACAGTGCACTTCCTAGCTGACACAGAGGACACCTATTTAGCCTTGAATCCTACCCCTGTGATAATTAGATTAAATTTACACTGCCCATCTTTAGATTTAATCACCAAAGGTGAGAACACCTCCAATTTTGGGAGGTCTGTAATCCACTTGTGCTAGAGTGGGAGATGAATCAGAATCAACTGACTGCCCCCTAGGCAGCCCTAAGAGAAGCGTCTGTTGTGATTGGACACACAAACTAGGAGGAAGGCACAGGAAGTGAAACATAAATGACCCCTTTAAAAAGAGAGAGTTGAGTGAGTCAGGAGCTCTTCTAGTTTGTGAAGAGGTCCTGAAGGAGTTCTTCTGGTTCATGGAGGAGTATTGGCTGGGATGCTGAAACCTTGGTTAGACTGCTCTTAATATCTTCCTTTTGTGACTGAAGCTTTTGCTTCTTTTACCTCTGAGGCCTCTGGCCTTCTGAGTCTCTGGCTTTGGGATCAAGACCCGATTTCCCTTGGCTGAGGGTTAATTATATCTACCTGAATTAACTAGGAAATCATAGTAATTTACCTACTGTGTTAGATTCTTATTTCCTTATTTATTCTACCTCTTCTCAATTGTAAATAAATTTCCATAAAAGTCAATTTTGACTTGAGGTTATTCCTTAATTGGGGAAATTTCCCCTGGTGGCCAATATTTTAATATTCAAACCAAAACCCCTTTTTCCCCCTTACACCCCTGGACTACATCATGTACTGTGGACCTAGGAACAGGAACCATAACATATTCCTTCCTGGTAATGCCTGGCTACCCCTACCCCTTTCTGGGCTGAGACCTGCTTCACAAACTGAAGGCCACCATCTCTTTCAAGTGAAGATAGACTAGGCTTCACTTTGATGATGTGCCCTGTTATAAGTAAAGTTAAGTGTGTGCAGAGAGCAGAGGCATGAGATAGCAGAGTCAGGAATTCTAGAATTCTACTGGGGGCGTCAGCTGTGCTGGGTATTCATTCTCTCTTTACCTGAAGAGGGAATTGGATACTTTTTTTTGCTGGCTGTGGTATATCTGGACTTCTCCATCCTACCTGCTTCCCTGTTTCCTGATTGAATCATCTACTAAGCTTCCTGTGTGATCCTGTACAGCTGAGCCATCTGTCAGTGAGAATTTGGTTGGGGGTCCTTATTGCATCCAAACCTCTTCTTGGGGCCCTGCCCTGCCTAGCTAACTAACTACCTCCATTATCAACAAAAGGGGGGTTGTTTGGGTTAGTGTAGGATATTTATATTTGGGTCTGGTCCCTAGATAGATAGGTGAGCTCAGTGTAAGGGAAAAATCTAAGAAGATTCCTGGTGACAGGACATTTAGATCTTGTGGGGTTTAGATAGAAAACTTTAGTTTAAGTTATCCAATTACCTTTTACATTTCCCTTGTTAAATTAAACAGTTTTTATATATCATATAAGTAGGTGTGTTTGTATCATCTCAGAGTCTGACTCTGCCAGCCTTGTGCTTGTTCTCTATTTGCCAAAAATTCAACCAAAGTACATTCAGAAAGAGAAGTCTAGGTGGTAGACCTTTAGCATATTGTCCATTCGAGATTTTGCAAATTAATTACATCAGCATGCCTAAAGCTGGAAGATATGTTTTGCCTTGTAATTGTTGATAGACTAACTAAAATGACCTGAAGCTTTTCCATCTAATACCAATACATCAAGCTTTGTGGAGAAAGTGTTACTTAAGGAAATTGTTCCTAGGTTTGGTGTACCATTTACCAAAGATTCAGATAAGGGATCTCATTTCACTCAGGATATCCTTAGAAGGGGGTGGAGAAGGACTTTAACTGCTACCCACTATGGAACATCCTGGGGATCCCCTCCTCCATTTCCCTAGCGCCCCCCCCGGCTGGATTTCTGAGCCCAGAACTTAAACCCCCAGTACTGGGAAATGGGGGGGCAGAGGAGCCCTATCCAGGAGTGGGAATAGAAAGTACTGACCCCACGGAGACTGGGACCCCGGTCTTGGTGAGTAGGGGCCTAGAGGAGAGACCTTGGCAGTGCTAGGAGTTGGGGAGTGGAGGGAGGAAAGCAGACAGACCCTAGAGGAGGAGCCCACCATCCTCGGCGATGTGAAGGGTGGGAGCGCGGTCAGGCTGGACCCCGGGCCCTTTGACCTCCACCCTCCACCCCTTACACCAGCTGGTGGTCCCAGCATTCAGAAAGATGAGCTTGGTTGCTACCTTGGGAGGAACCAGCCCAACGAGTTCCCACCCAGATCCTCCTCCCCAACATCTCTGGGTCTGTGATTTGGGTTTCTCATACAAACTTCGGGACGCTCCTGGTCCTGTTTGTTTACTTATAAAAGATCTGGTAAGATATGTTTTCAAAAAGAAAAGAAAATGGAGCAGAGGTCTGTTTTCTTTATTAAAAACCCTGCAGTTTGTTAGTGTCATAGTTAGGACAGTTTGTCTCATCTCTTCCACTTCCCTGGTATTCCAAGAGGCCACGCTGGCTCTCAGAATAAAGCTGATCCAGCTGTGATGTGTATATTTAAAGAAAGTTTCTAATTCATTCTGCATACATCTGGTGAGACAATTCAAGGAATTCCTCAACCAGGAACCTATGCCCAGGTTGAATTACCCATCATCACTCATACTGTATGTGAGAGATACAAGTGTGGTTTTAGCCAATTCTGTCTTATTTCCCAGACTAGAACTCATCCCAACCTGTTGTAAACATAGGGGGCAAAAATCTTTGTTCTCCTTTTGAGTAAAGAGGAATGGGCATCTTCAAATCTAGAAAGAAGTAGGAATATTCTTGGAATCCCTTATTCTCTAACAAGTATAAGAAGACTTACCTATCTGGTCTGTGCAGATTTCTAACTTGATGAACCTGGGTCCAGTTGGGTAGTCCAATCAGAAACGTATTTCTTTGCTCCTTCATGACTCCTATTTCCTCCCTTAGCTTTGGCTTCTCAATATTCTGCCCTTCCTGTAGAGGAGACCACAGAGGAAGAAGAAATGTCTCCTGGGTTCCTATCAGACAGCTCCCAGGTGAGTTGGGGTTTATCTCTCTCTTTTGGAATGTCATCAAAGTGGGCATTCTAATGTTCCCTCATTCTGGAATTTCTCTGCCCAACAGAGTGCCAGCTAGGGATCCACGTTATAGTAAGGTCTCCTTTTAGAGACCACATTCTCCTGTCTTGGCAGATGATTTACTTCTAGGGAATGATCACCCCTCAGTATGACTCTTCTCCACTCAGTACTTTATCCTCCCTTTACATGTATTTATTGAGTACCTAGTAGATACTCAGAACCAAGCTAGTTATAAATATTAAATAAAAGCTATTGAGCTCTGACCCTTTGGGAAGCATGCCCTAGGGCTAAACTTCCAAAGCTCCTTCAGCCTTCAACCTTATTAGAGAATTTACTTTCACCAGCCTTGGCCATTATCCTAACTAGTTTCTGGGGGAATAAGAAGGGCTTTCTATCTCCTTTCTTTCAGGGCCCAGCAACCAGCTGTGCTTTTTTTCTGTTCTGGTTTCATCCTAGACTTTCATTCTTTCTCTGTGTGGACTAATCAGCTTCTACCACTTTACACAGGAGCAGAGGTAATATGTATTAAATTATTGATACTTTTTAGAATGTATGAAGGCTTTTGAGGAGTGATTCAGATGGTCAGAATCTGACAGAAAAACGTTATAGTTTTACTTGATTTCTTTTTTTGATAGATTTTTCCATATTAAGCAGATTCATTAACTATTGCCCCATTGATCAATATTTTTTTAAAAAATCAGTCAGCCATCATCAGAAGGAGAATCACTATAGTACGAGACAGGAAATCTGAATTAACTTCCTGATTCTGCTGTTCTCTGTGCTATAATAGTTAAGTAGCTTAACCTCTCTGGGCCTGTTTCCTCTTCTGTTAGAATAGTAGTTTGGGCCATGTGGTGCTTCAGAGCATCTCAGGGTCTGGAATTATAACTGATGTGATTCTGACTTCAGTGGGAGTTTAGGGAGGAAGAATTTCTTTGTTTTTCTTCCCAGCTCTTCCCTTATAATATCAAGGACAGCTGAAGAAGGAAAGGGAGGGGGTAAAGTGGGCTGGGATCTGCAGATAGACTTAAAACTGAGCTTGGTTTCTTTCCTTCAGACCAAGTGTTCTTGGTTGATTTCTCTTAAATTCTGATTTCTGTTAATAAAACATAATCAGAGTTGGGAGAAATCTTAGACATCATCTGGTCCAATGTGTACCTGGACAAGAATCCAATCTGCAATACTCTCCACTTGACAGTTTACAGTGAAAGGGAACCCACAGCCACTTCTTCCTTTGTTGTCTCCTGGATACATCAGTTATCAAGCCTGTTGACTTGAGCTCTGCAATATCTTTGATATTTCTCTTCTCTTTTCTATTCGCATTACCATACTTTTGAGGATTGTTTCTAAGTGAGAATAGAATGTGTTTGATATTTTATGGGTCAGTGACATGCAAAGATGTGGCTTTGGACTTCACTCAGGAGGAATGGAGGCACCTGGACTCTACCCAAAGGGACTTGTACAGGGATGTGATGCTGGAGAACTACAGGAACTTAGTTTCATCAGGTAAGGGTGATTTTCCTTTGTCATTCAGAATATCATCACTGGACTTCCCTCAGTTGTTTAAAAAAAGCAACAAAAAATCTGTGGCTTCTGAAATATTTAGCCTAGTTTGAACTGAGCTTGCATTCAGGGATCCCTTTTGGACATGGAGATAGGAACTTCTTCTGCTCCTTCTTCTCAGGTGAACATTCTTTATTTTGTTGAGTATAAAACTGCTTCGTTGTGTAGATCTTGAACCTCAACCTTCTTCATCTTTATGTAAGGTCCTGAAGACTAATGGGCTGGGAGACAGAATCCCGGGCTGATTCTTTGGCCACAGCACATAGATTCGAGCTCTATATATTTCCCAATGAGCAGGGAATCCAGTTTCCAAACCGGATGTGATCTTCCTTTTGGAGCAAGGAAAAGAGCCCTGGATGGTGGGGAGATCAGCTTCAAGAAATAGGTTTTCAGGTGAGTAACTGAGAACCAGGCAGAAGGGAGACTACAGTCATGAAAGACTGGACTCTTGGAGATGTTATTTAGGTAGTGATCTCTTGGCTTTTGTTGCTCACTGAGGTCTACCCAAGCTATCTTTTCTTCAGTTTGAGGTAGGGTAGGATCAAGTCTGAAATGAACTTGCTGACATCTGTTCCACTAGCAACCTGGCTGCTAAAGGAATTCCTTCTGTGAATACTTGAGGAATGGACAGTTTCCTTGAACATTTCTGTTACCAAAGAGCTCACTCCTTGTGCTGCTTGTTTTATTTTGCATGGTTCTATTAGAAGATTCTTTCTATTGAGTTTACCTTGATAGATTGCTTTCTTGTCACTTTTCCCCCTTCTTTTAGGCCTGGTTCTGTCAGTGCAGATCAAAGCAGAATCAGTCCATGACCTCTTCCATATGATAGCCCTTCTAGTGGATGCCACGACTATTATTGCCAAGACTAAATCTCCAATTTTTAGTTTATATTCTTATAATTTCCTCCAGATACAGAGGAGCTCCCCTGAAGTTAGGGCCTGCCTCATACTGGGGATCCCACTCCTCACTTCCTCTAGGACCTCAGTTTTTTGGTTATTTTCCTCTTTCTGGTATATTTGGTATCCTCCTGTTCATAGGGTCCTTCCATTTTCCTTCATTCCTTCCTCTGCTGAATGCTTCAGTCTCACGTACCCAACGCCTCTATTCTCAACACCTTCTTAAGCCCTGAATTCTGGATTTTTTTCTCAGATTCCCTTCCCCACTTTACAAACAGATTCTTGTGAATGACGGTGCCCCTGAAGCCATAACGCATGGCTTTCTTTGCTCACTGTTGTCTCCCCTTCTTTTCCATACAACAATATCCCTTTCTCTTTCTGTCTCTGGAGCTGTGCTGCTTCTCTTTCTGCTTCCCTGGCTTTTCTTCTTCCTGCTCATATGGACTGTGGGATTTGCTTAGAACTCGGGCTTCTTTTCTTTTCTTTTTTTTTTTACTATCATTTGAGCCCATCCATTTTGATACCTGTGGCTCTTCCTTCATTGCTGATAGCTGTGAAAGTTGCATTGTCACACCTATACAAGCTGTTGCTGTGTTAAGTCTGTAAAATAAAGACTTTAGCTGAGAAGAGGGATCAGAACAACCTTTTCTCTGCCCAAAAGAGATGAGAGATTATTATTGATCTCTGGACCTCAAGCCCTAAATGACTTAATTATTTCTAAACCTCAGCACTTAGTTTAGTAAAGAAAACAAGACTCTCCAGTGTTTTGAATAAATAAGAATGTGGGAAAGTTTTATAGGAGAGAGGGAAGGGTTTATAAAGCCTTCAAATATACATAAATGATAAAAATAAATATAACACTGCTACTTCGTGGATTTTCACCTATGGGGGGAGGGTCTCTGAGTAACTCCCATGATAGGTGAGGGATCCCTGTATAATGACTTTCAGCACAATCTGCCCCACTCCCCACCCTCCATCCCCAATTACAATTATAGGGTGGACTTTCTCCTAGTTGGGAATATCAAGATTTGAGCAATGTTTTTTACCCTCTATATTATCAAGAAGAATAAAATGTTAACTTGAAAGGTTTCAAGGTAAAGGTCGGAAGAGAGTCCCAACCTGTTCTGGAGGCTGGAATAATGTCACAAGAGAAACAGGAGATCAAGAACTACATGAACATTTGGAGCCAAGTTATAGCTATGAGCTGGCTCCCCCATGGGGTCTGGGGGAGAGAAGGAAGCAGCGATTTGTAGTAGATCGTCAGGAGAGTCAGAGGAAGGAGAGAGGAATAGTGGGCTGGTGGTGCAGGAGTGTAGAAGCAGTAATTTGTCAGCCTTAATGTGAACTCACTGGTGTATGTATCTAGGACATGAGAGAGAAGCTTCTAAGATTGGTCACACTCAGTGACCATTTCTAACTTCTAGGAATGCACGTTGGGCCAAGCTATCCTGCCAGAAAAGAAACCAAAAATATTTGCAACGATTCTAAAGTCTGAGGTGAGAAACTGAAAACCAGCCAGGAGATCAACAGCTGGTTAGAAAGAGGATATCTGAGAATACAAGTTGGATTTCTGTATCACTGATCAAACAAAATGCCCCCCAGCTCTTTGCCGGGGCTCCAGCAAAATACTGTCTAATGGGGAAACTGCCCACAAACAAGTATGTACGAACAAGCTATAGACAGAAAGTAATCAACAGAGGGAAGAAGGCACCAACATTGAGAGATTTTACTAGTGTGAAGGCTTCCTGATGGGATTTTAACGGGGCTGCGAAGGAAGCCAGGAGAGCCAAGAGGCAGAGATGAAGGAGGGAGAGCATTTCAGACATGGGGAACAACCAGGGAAGATGCTCCCAGATTGGGGGTGGAGTGTCTTGTTGGAGGAACAGCAGAGAGGCCAGTGTCACTGGATTGCAGAATGTGTCTTGGGATCTAAGAAGATTTGAAAGATAGGAGGGAGCTTTGAAAGATAGGAAGGGCTTCAGATGCCAACCAGAAGATTTTATGCTTGATCCTGGAAGCGATAGGAAGCCACTGGAGTTTATTGAATGGGTAGAAATTTAGGAAGATTAATTTGAGCCTAGTTGAGAATGAACTGGAGCGGGGAGAGGCTTGGCAGGCAGACCCACAAGCAGCTTTTACAATAATTCAGGTATGAATATATGATAATGGTGGCAGTGTCAGAGGAGAGAAGGTATTGTATGTAAAAGATTATGTGATGGAAAACTTGACAGGACTTAGCAACAGATTGGATATAGGGGATTCGAACAATAGAACATGACCTACAAAGATTATTGCTAGGGATAAGCTGGAGGGAAAAGGGGCTTAGGTGAATGGGCATGAGAATACAGTGGGAGGAAACAACAGTACAGGGTCACATGTAGGCTAATTTTATCTTTATTGGATTAAAGAAATTAGTTACTGGGAAGTGAACTCAAAGGGTCTCTTAACTCTTGGTAAGGGAATATGTACCAAATAAAAGTTCCATCTAAGATATTTCTATAGCACTTCCAAAGCCTAGACCTCTCCCTTGATTTGCTAGGCAGTCTTCTTTTCGTGGATCTTGAGGGGAAGGCATGGAGTTAAAAAGCAGTTTTCACAGCTGGGATTCCAAAGATGAGACTCTCCTTCCCTTTCTCCTTCTAGGGAAGGGCATCTTCAGGGGAGCTTTAGTGGACAGTGCCAGAGGCAAGGAGAACTTTTTGCAGTCTAGGTTTCTGCTCCTCATTTGTGGGGAGGTTTTTTCATTTTGCTGTTCTATGATAGTTTCCTGATACTGAGAAGAGAGGACATTTACATTTCTTATTACTTCCAGACTTGCAGACTTTGACTGAAGCCAAGGAGTCACCTCTGAAACAGTCTTTGCGAACAAAAATCATCTCATCAGGTCATGATGGAAAGACCTAGAACTGACCTTTGGTGTTCTGCATTAGCAAGAGCTGGGGAATATAAGGACCAGTTAGAGAAGCATCAGGCAATCCAGGAGAACTTTTCGAAGCCTTTAACCATCACACACAAGAATATCACCTTTGAGCAGAAGGGCCCTCAAGGTAAGAATTTGGAATAAGCATTAGTCTAAGTTCAATCCTTGTTAGATCTCAGAGAGTGCTTATAGAAAAAGGAAGCCATAATTGTGATGAATATAGAAAGAGATTCAAACATAATTCTGACCTAATTAAGCATCAAAGGATATGTTCAGGAAAGAAAACTTATGAATGCAGTGAGTGTGAAAAAGCTTTCAACCAGCACGCTCATCTTATTCAACACCAGAGAAGTCATACTGGAGAGAAACCCTATACTTGCACTGAATGTGGAAAAGCCTTTACCTGGAGGACACACCTTATTCGACATCAGAGAATTCATACTGGAGAGAAACCTTATGAATGTAATGCATGTGGCAAAGCTTTCTGACGTAGTACACATCTTACTGAACATCAGAAAATTCATACTGGAGAGAAACCCTATCAATGTAATGAATGTGGAAAAGCCTTCCCTCAAAGTACAGATCTCACTCAGCATCAGAGAATCCCTACTGGAGAGAAACCTTTTCAGTGTAATAAATGTGAGAAAGGTTTCAGGTGGAGAACACTCCTTACCCAACATCAGAGAATTCACACTGGAGAGAAGCCCTATGAATGTGGGGAATGTGGGAAAGACTTCAGGTGGAGTACAGCTCTTAATCAACACCAGAGAATTCACACTGGAGAGAAGCTCTATGAATGTGGGGAATGTGGGAAAGACTTCAGGTGGAGTACAGCTTTCACTCAACATCAGAAATTTCATACTGGGGAAAAAACCCTATGAATGTCCTGACTGTGGAAAAGCCTTCAGCCAGGCTATACATCTTATTCAGCATCAGAGAATCCACCCTGGAGAAAAATCCTATAAATGCAATGAATGTGGGAAGGACTTCAGATGGAGTACACACCTTACAGAACATCGAAAAATTCATACTGGAGAAAAAATCTATGAATGCAGTAAGTGTGGGAAAAACTTCAGATGCAGCTCAGCACTGATCAGACATCAGAGATTTCACAGTAGAGAATAACTCTAGGAATAAAAATAGACTTTTCCTCAGTCATCCATTAGATATATGAGATTCAAGACACAGGTTTAACTAGTTCTACTTTAGAAAGCAGAGAAATTTATTGGGAAAAGGACCAGACTAAGAGTTGAGAGATACCTCGGTTCAAATCCTAGTTCCACCCAATATTGATTTGTGTAATCAAAGGAGAGGCACTTAAAATCTCTGAGCCTATTTTCCACTTTTGTAAAATGAGAATATCACTTGTACTCTGTGCTTCACAATATTGTTATGATAAAAGTGCTACATACCTGTGAGTTATTAGATTTTGAGAGGTTGAAAAAAATTGCTTTCCCTCCCTTAATTTTCTTGTCACCTAATGTACCAAGGAATTGCCAAGCACCGGTCTGAGTCATAAAATTAAAAGCTATTAAATTGTGAATTCCTATCTCCACCTTCAAATAATAGGTTAATAACTAAATCTTTTATTATGATAAAGTAATGTAAGCTTGAAGACAAGAACTTTTAGAATAAACTTGCCAAATGAACATAGGCTGTTCTAACACTTGTATCAGGTTACCTTTCTACAAAAACTGATGCAAGTCAATGCAGATTAAGTCAAATCTGATTTTGCCGTCATGTAACGATATGAGTATTTTTTAATGTCAGCATGGTTCCTGAAAAATTGTCTTTATGATAGTGAACAATAAAGGGTATTCATGCTAGATATTAAACTTCCTAAAGTATAATTGACCTGATTAAATAGGCCAAAAAAGGAGCACAAAACTATAAATTCTAACATCATATAATTTCCTGTTCATGGTTCTGATGTCGTTGCTTCTACATAATTACTACCTTTATACTCCAACAAATTAGAGGTAGCAGAATCTGAAAGTTGGAAAAGGGTCTCTGAGGTTGGCCATCCAGTCTGAATAGCAATCTCAATCTCTGCAGCACCCCTAAATGTGGCCCCATTAAAGTCTTCCAATGATTGAGAATCAATACTGACTCCCATCTTAGAGTTCTCCAATTTCTAGGAAGTTTCACCTCACATTAGACCAAAATTCCCCTTAGTGCAGCTTCAAACTGTTATACTTACTTTTGGACTTTGGAATCAAGCAGAATCTGTCTTCCTAGGACAACCCTTCAGATATAAGGAATTCCAAATGTCTTAGGGCAGATTGATGCTTTATTAGCTTTAAAATGCCCTAAGACTTTGGGATGCCCTGTACGTGGAGGCATCATAATAGCCTTCTCTTTAAGCCTACAGCGTGCCTTCAGCCTGGCAGAGTCTATAGCCCAATAATATTATGCCCAGGTCGTCAGCTCAAGGAGCGGGGAGGGAAAGAACATGAATCATGGAACCATGGAAAAATATTCTAAATAAATTAATTTTAAAAATTATATTATACCTACCTCTTCAGAACTAGACACCTTTCAAATGTGAACTGTAAAGGGCATTAAGCAGTATTGACTTGTGTGTCCTGAGCCTCTCTTAATACAACTTAATATCAAATTAGCTTTTTTGGTTGCTAAATCACATTTTTGTATAGAGACAGCTTCTGTAGCTTCTATTTATTCACTTGATATTTGGGGACATCCTAAATTTGGGACTTTATATATTTATCTCAATTGAATTGTATGCTGTTAAGTTTGATACATTATTCTGGCCTGTTAAGATCTTTTTGTAGATTTTGTAATGTAATGTGTTAGTTATTAGAATGCCATCTGTGCTTCAATCCAAATCACTGATTAACAACCTGGAATATCACAGTGCCAGGACAGATCTCTCGGACACACTGTGAACAACTTTGTTTTAATGTCTACTTAGAGACACATATTGTCAGCTGTATAGGATTTCCCCCCTGCTCCTCCATTTTGTTTGTATGGATAGCAGAAGATAATAAAGTTTTTACTATTGTTATTATTAACTTGACAAATATCTCCATAAATGAAGATCAGAAACAGAATTGTATATGAAGCCCTACATTTCTCATGAAGTTTTTAAAAAGTATATGTTCAATGTTATGTGGTAGTTCCAGCACTGCCCTGCTTGTGTGTCCCAAGCTTCTCTTCACTCTCTCCTGTGTATTTGTTAGAAGTTCTGTGATGTTATTTTTCCTTCCTTCCTTCCTTCCTTCCTTCCTTCCTTCCTTCCTTCCTTCCTTCCTTCCTTCCTTCCTTCCTTCCTTCCTTCCTTCCTTCCTTCCT
>NC_058133.1:506055261-506110236 GCF_016433145.1 Gracilinanus agilis | reverse complement strand
TTTTATTTTATTTTATTTTATTTTATTTTATTTTATTTTATTTTATTTTATTTTATTTTATTTTATTTTATTTTATTTTTAAACCCTTACCTTCCATCTTGGAGTCAATACTGTGTATTGGCTCCAAAGCAGAAGAGTGGTAAGGGCTAGGCTATGGGGGTCAAGTGACTTGCCCAGGGTCACATAGCTGGGAAGTGTCTGAGGTCAGATCTGAACCCAGGATCTCCCATCTCTAGGTCTGGCTCTTAATCCACTGAACTACCCAGCCGCCCCAACCCAAGTACATTTTAAGAGATCTTTGGGATTTTTTTTAAAGCATTGATCGGAATCCTCAATTCTGAATTTTACCCTTTACTTCTGACATTTTTATTTTTCAGTTACTCTTTGTATATTTAAAATATTTTTGAGTTTGTTGGGCATCCAGATTGGTTCAGTGCTTACTTTTCTCATTCCTTTATTGTGGTCATTTGTATTTGCATTTTCAGGATTTCATTTTTGAAATTTCCTATTCGTCTTGGGCCAATTTCTCATAAAAAGCTTTAGGAAATGTAATAGGAATCATCTTTCCATTACTATTTAAAATCTACTGCCCCCAAACCTCAGGTGCCATGTTAAACAATATCCTCCTGGCTATTGAATATAGGGGAAGACAGATTTCTACTCATTAAAAAGAAAACAATTAACAGGACATAAACTGGGACACAAGATTAAATAATCTTATTTGCAATTGGAGGAAGGTTTAGGGACGTTCTGAGTTGGGAGGGAAAGAGATGCAATTCCCTCAGATCAGAAAAGGAGGTGTCCAACTGCTCCCCACTCTCCAAGTATCTATTTAATCAAAGGAATATGGAAACAGTAGCTGATTAACTAGGATGGGGACATTCTTCAGATAAGATATGGATTTCTTGAGATGTCTAATTGTGGGGAAACTTGCATCAGTTTGGGTCTGACTGGGTTTCTAGTCAGCATAACCCAGGTCTTAGTTAAGGATCCCTAAGCAACAGATAGAAGTGGTCCGGCTTCCCAGCCATGCAGGGCTATATTCAAGCTACAATAAGGTTTTCTCACAAAAAAAGAAATTAGATGTTCCATAATTAACTAGAAAGGGAACAGAGCTAGATTCTGAATTGAGTCATAAATGGAATCAGTCTGCTTCACTCAATTCCCAGAGTTCTCTTTCACTTCCAATCTTTCCCCCACTAAAGAAAAATCCTTGACCCAGGGCCAAACACCATTAAATAGAGTTTCCTGTTATGTATAAATGTGTTTAGCCATTGGAAAGTAATGGTGGAAGGAATTGGGAATTGGAGAGAGAGAGCATGTAAGAGAGCACCTTTGGACTTGCAGGACTCCAGGCCTTCCTCTAACATGCAAAGTCCCTGAATCATAGCGGTAGTGCTGGTGTGCAGTGGTTGAGGGAGTTTTCTCAACTGGAAACTTCTATGACAACAGAATCCTAGGTCCAGACCTCCAGTTCCCCAGCTTAATCATCACCATCTACACTGGCCATATACATACACATTGGTAGAATATATACACTCAACAAAATACATTGGGGTAAAAATGTTGGAATTACTGAAACTCCTTGTTGCATTTATTCAATCAGTACTTCCTTCTCTCCTTTTTGACCCCTTTGTTGCATCTGTCTAGTCAGATCTACTTCATTCTAATCCCTTTGTGAAAAATGAAGTTTCTAGACTAATCCATATAGGATCCTTTGCCAGAGAAGCTAGGCAATGCCTTGTGTTGGATGGGGTCTGCCATGGAGCCAGGAATCTTTGGTTTTAAGGCCTGGACTGTGCCACATAGGAGCGTTGTGATCTAGGGCAAGCCTATAACTCCTCGGTGGTCCATGCAATTCTCCAAATCCAATGGCTGTCTAGGTGAAGGAGTTTCCATGGGGGTCCAGATCTCTCTTGTGCGGCTTCTTTACAAATATATTCTCATCCAAATAGTGTAAAGGGCTTAGCTATTATTGCCATTAGAATTGTTGTCATTGAAAAAGTTGGTGTTCCCATTGGGGCCTACGTTCCTCATTGCAATATTTGCTCACATTATATTTTCTCAATTTACTGAAATAAAGCCACCGTTTCCCACTCTTTCTTCATTTCCTTTTGTCCCTACTCCAGGTCTTCACTACTGATACTTCCCAGCAGTAACCAGGTCTTCCTACAGCCATCCCTTTCCAAATCTTTTCCTTTACAGAAATTCTTCCTTCCTTTACTAGTCCAGTCTGCCTTAGCCCAGATAACTGCTGGAATTTTATTAGGTTGCCTGCCATTTGAGACTTGGGCAGGAATAGGAAAGGGAATGCCATCATTTTGCTAATGCTGCCAGTTACATTCATGAATCTTTTTTCTTTAGACCTGAGCTTATTCCTGCCCAGAACTTCCTCACTTGTCCTAGTCTTCTTTTCAGGGTCCCCACTCTAAAACTCTTACACCTTAAAAGTTATACATAAAATTAGATTTTTACATTATCCAAACTTTTCACATTTATCTCCCATTTTCAAAGGAGCTATTCCATGTAACAAATTATATTTCGAAAGAAGAAAAATTAGGAAGAAGAAACCTTTCCCAGCCCCAGTCCCTTCCTCAAAATCTGAACTATGTACACTGTTCCACATCTGTGGACCTCCCAGCTGTGCGGAGGAGTGTGTACTCTCACACCTGTTAGTGCAGGGAGTTCTTTATCAGTGGGTCCTCTGACAATAATGGTTTTGTACCTGGGGATGACCCTTAGTTTGCTGCGTTGGGATTGGGGTGAGGTATCTTGGGGGTCTTATGATTTATGATCTCTCCTCCAGCTCACAGGAACCAGGAATAACTGAAATTCTCTATTTTTCTCCCTCATCTTGTTGACCCATAAGAGGTGCAATGTTGATAGTTTACAGTCTCAAAGCCAGATCGTCTCAGTGTAAATAGTATAAGTTATAGTATCACCAGCTCCATTTTCCCCAGTGGGTCATAACCTTTTCTTTACTTGTGGTCACCAGCTGTGGCTGGTACTTGAAATTCTGCCATCTAGGCTGGAAAAAGCAGCTCTTTTCCCATGAGGCTCTTGCTGTAAGCCACAGGCCCTGGCTGACCTAGGAAACTGTAAAGCTTAAGAGTCCCTGATGCATACGTCCCTGCTCTTTATAAGCATCTGCCTGGTCTACCTCCAAAGGATCCAGCTGCTAGAGGAATTGTCTCATTCACGCCCAGCTCTCCGAGCGCTAACGACTCCAGTCCAGAACAGGCTGCCTCCAAACTCCTCTGCCTGTGCCTCATTTGCCCAGAGGGCAGCAGTAGAGGGTGACTTGGAGTCTCCAGTTTAACCCAAGGATCATCACCCTCATGCTAGAATGCAGGCCTTGCTTCGGCTTGATGTGAGGGACTCCTCACCAGCGGAAGAGATTCAGGGGATTCGATCAGCAGCAGCCCAGGCTTCTGTCCCATCACAACTATTTTGATTCAAGAGATCTAAAACTCTACCCACCTATTCCCAGGTGGGAGGAAGGGAGTCAGTAGAGTTTCCTTGGAGCCATTGCCAAGGTCCGGCCTCTTCCCATATGCCCTGGGGTTAATTTTTGAGTTTGGTTTATGTCGTGTAGATTTATGTCAGGTAAATGGCTCAAGCCTGGGCCAGGATTCAGAAGACCCGAGTTCACTTCTGGTCTCAGACGTGTACCTGGACGTGTCACTTACCTGCCATTTGTTTCATTTGCCTTATCTATAAAATGGAGATAATAGCACCTTCCTCCCAAGGTTATTGTGAGAACTAAATGAGTTAATAAGAATAAAGTGCTTAGCCCAGTGTCTGACACATAGCAAGCACTATAGAAATGTTAACAGTTTGCTGTTATTGTGTCATCCTAGTCTGAAATCTTCCAGTTCTCAGGCTCCTGAAATCAGGCCACAAAAATAGTTAATGAGCCCTAGGGAGGCATTATGGTAAAATGGAAAACTGGATTTGCAGTCAGATGACCTGGCCTGCCCGTTGCTACCTATGTGACTGTGGACAATTCTCAATCTCTCTAGGACTTAGTTTATTCTTCTTTGAACTCAGTGACGTGTGCAGTCCTTGCCAGTTCTAAATCTGATCCTTTATATTTAGTGGTCTGCTGCCTCACACATATGTGACCTCCTAAGGACCATGTCCCCCTCTGGGAATGTGGGGTGGAAAGATTATGGATTTGGAAACGGAGGTCCTGGGATCAAACACTGGCTTTTCCAGTTACCAGCCTGATGATCAGCCTCTCATTTGCTTTTTTTTTTTTTTTTTAAAAAAGAATTGTCCATTGTCTTCTCCATAATGTTTCCTTGAGGAATAAAATTATTGTTTCTTACTCATCAACTGCCAGCCTCTGGGAAAACTCCCTTCTTGCTGATGGTCCAAAGTTACCATTTGTTATAGAATCAATCGAGATTTGTTATATCTTTTCCCTAGCCTTGTGCTATCATAATCCATTTTTCATGTCTAGACAATTAAGTCTGCTCTCCTAGAATATTGTTTGAGGATTGGACAATCCAGGTCCAACTATGCATCTAAAAAGATTACTGCCTATCCTTTGAAAGCCAATCACAAATACCTTCCACTCTTGGACTCACCACCCATCCTTGGACTGGCCCTGTACTTTCTTCCATCACCTCCCAGATTCCAGGCCCCTTAGTTTGTCCTCAAACATCCAGATTTTTAAAATGGAAAGTCTCCTCCATTCCCTTGCCTCCAAATTTGGCATGTTGTGTTGGTTCAGAAGCAAAACCGTCGTCAGCGGGTCATTCCAGATAATCAAGCCACCTGCTGGCCTCAACCTCCTAATCCCTGGCACTGATGCTGGCTGCACAGATAATCTCAATTGGACCTCACCTGTGTCAAGGAAGTCCTTTTGTTCCTTCCTAGTTGATTCTCCAGTTCCTCATAGCAGTTCTTTCTCTCTATGAAGACTTGATCCTATCTCTTGTTTTAGGCACCAGATTGCCCACTCAGGCCCCTCTCCTTTCATCTTCAGTTTCTCCCTATCAGCTTATTGGCTGCCTATCAACATGGAAAAGTCTCCCTGATCTTGAAGAAACCTTCTCTACACTCTGCCTGCCCCTCAAGTTCAGTCTGTAGCTCTTTTCTCTCTCAGCCAAATTCCTGGGGAAGAGGCTGCCTGTACCCATTGCCTCTACATCTGCTCCCCTTACTCATTTCTCAGCTCTTTGTAGCCTGGCTTTGGACTTCATCCTTCAATGCAGCCACTCTCCTTCAAATTATTCTTGATTCTCAATGGCCACATCTGAGGGTCTTTGCTTGTTATTCACCCTTTTTTGACTTCACAGCACGACACTGCTGACCACCCTCTCCTCCTGGGCATTATTCTCTAGATTTCCATGCCATGGCCCTTCCCTTTCTCTTCTTTCCTGACTGGCCTCTCTCTCTCTCTCTTCCCTTTGGTGCCCTTCAACTGTGAAGACACCTGCTCTGGGTCCCTTTCTTTTCTCTTTAAACATTTGTTTTGTTGTTTAATTTTGTTTCTGGTGGTTTCTCTGATTGTTTTTTTAAATCCTTACCTTCTGTCTTAGAATCAATACTGCGTATTGAGGTAGAAGAGTAGTAATGGCTAGGCAATAGCGATTAAGTGCCTTGCCCAGGTCACACAGCTAGGAAGTGTCTGAGGTTAGATTTGAATCCAGGACTTTCCTATCTCCTGACCTGGCTCCCAATCCACTTTTTAAACATTCTCCCTCTGTTGGTTTAATTATTAATCATTATGCAGATGACATTCAGCTAAATCTATAGATCCATGCCTAGCCTCTCTCCCCTGAGCTCCACATCACTGCTTGCCTACTAGACCTCTACGATAGACATCCTAGGGACGTGTCAAACTCAACATATCCAGAATGACCCTTCCTTCTTCCCTGCCAGACCACCCCTGTTCTGAACCTTCCTTCCAGTTACCCAAGTTTGTGATCTTGGAGTCATTCTTGATTCTTCTCTCATCCACCCCAGATAGCTAAGCAGCTGTCAAATCTTGTCCTTCTGTCTCCATAACATTTCTCCACTCTTTCCCCTTCTTTCCAATGGGCGGCCACCTCCTTAGTTCAGACCCTCATTACTTCTTGCCTGGGCTGTTCCAAGTCATCTCCCTCACTCAGGTCTCTCCCATCACCTGTCCACCCCCCATAGAGTCGTGACAGTCTTTGGGAAAGCACACGTCTATCACTATTCAGACTCCATGGCCTCTGGGAGCAAATATAAGCTCTTCTGTCTGGGGAAATACAAATATTTCTCCCCTTCGTGTGCTCTGTAGGGCAGTCAATCTGGTCTTCCAGAGCACCCCCATTTCCTAACTTTCTCCTTTTGCACGGACGGTACTGGGCCCCCTCTTCATCTCCACTTCCCTGAAGCCTATGGAATGCTGTTGGCATCTGATCACCTTGTGTCTGTTTCATGTGTGCTCATGTATGTACGTGTTGTATACCCAAGGAGGATGTAATCTTCTTAAGGCTAGGGATTGGTTTCCCCACTTTTATGCACCCCCAGGGCCTAGCAAATGGCAAGGGCTTTGGGTCATTCTTTCTCCTCATCTGCATACCCTTTGTCTCTTTTCTTCTTTTCCTATCCCTGCCCTGCTCCCTCAGTCCTTTTCCATTCCACCAGGCACCTCTTGTCACCCAAAGGTCCCCAAGATCCTGGCTCTGAAACAAAGCAAGTTCCCAGAAAGGGTTAGCCAGGAATTAGGAAGAATTTGAAGATGGAGCTGGAGAGCTTCCAGCTAAGGGCAAGGATGAGGAGAAAGGATCTTGGGTCTGTGTTGGGAGCACACTTTGCCTGGCCTTTATGGAACTGATTGTGGTGACATCAAGTCTTCAGCTTCTGGCCCAAACTGCAGAACTGATCTAAGAGAGATCCCAAGGTTACTTTTATTTCCCTGGGAATATGGAAAGTGAGCCGTGTGATTCCAGGTTCTTCTGCCCTGAGACGGTGTCATTTTCAGAGTGTGAGAAGGGAGGAAATGAAGACATGAAAGCCGGAAGAACGACTTGGCTTTGGCTGCCAAAGAGACAAGTTTTGTCACGTATAATATATTTATTTCTCAGTTCGTTACATGAAAGATCTTGGTCCTCAGTGGGCTTAGCACTATTGGTCCCACTGCTTTGTAAGAAGGCCAAGTACAAGATGTCTCCTACAACCCAAAAACACCAAAGCAAAGAAAGAGAAAGAGAGAGGTCAATAACATGAATCATAACATCACCATAGGAAAACCAAGAGATGTCATCCATCAGTGGCCTGGCCGTGGGGCCACTCTTTTGCCTGGCAGCCAATTTCAACCAAGTTAAAATGAGTGAATAAAACACAAAGTGGAAGCCAGCTGTTTTCCTTTGGGAAAGCCTGTACAGAATTGCAATGTGTAGATAAGGGACAAATGGCTAGAGAATATAGTAAAATGCAGAAAGTTGGGACACTTACACATACAGAACACACCAACATAAATAAGAAAGTCTAAAAATTAGCACTGAACCATAATACCAGCATTTTCTTCAGTACTTAGAAATGTGCTCCATGGACTTGTATAGAACTTGGGATTCATTACTTCACAATAATCAAAGAAACCAAGAGGTTGCTCTTTCAGGCTATAGAATCAGCATTGTGGAATGCCATTTAAACAAGGAGAAATCAGCCATAATTCTGGACTGAAATTTCCAGGCAGTATAAAGCCAGCCTTCTTCCCTGGCCCATTGGGAGATACATCCAGGATGAAGTTGGCTCTTTCTCTGAAGTTGCCATCGTGGCATCCCTAAGTGTTCCAGACTTCATTTCAGTCTGACCAGGATTAGAGAATTCCATCACTGGAGTTCAGCACTGGAGGGAAGCCCAGTGTGGAACCAGCTCAGTTCTAATCTTGATGCAAAGAAGACAAAATCTTTTTTTTTCTTTTGTTTTCTCATTTCCCCCTCAGATAACCAAGCTGAAAAATCATCTAAAAGGAAGGGAGAGAAGATGCTGGTGATCTTGGAAAACCTGAAAAGCCACGGAAGGCACCAGCATGGTGATGTGGTGTTGGAGAGATGGAAACAGAACATAAATGAATACCTCATGGAAATACAATGCACCCAAATGAAAGATCCAGCCAAAAGGGATCTCAGCCACCCACCTACAACAAAGCGGTGGGTTTGAAGGACCTGCTTGCTATAAATCAGCATCCACAGGACTTTGTGAGATAAGACCCAGAATATGCTCTTGAAAGTTCTCTTTGAACTAGGAACGTTTCTTTGGATGGAGAGACTATTCTCCCAAGACCTGGTGATTGGGTAGGTGCAGAGAAAGCCTACCCAGTCTTGGTTTCTGATCACACCAAAATTAAAGATACAGTACCACACAATTAGGAAATTGTTGGAATAGGAGTAGGAAATGCTGTGTTTGAGATTTAGTAAGCTCTTCACAGAGTTTGGCAAGAGGGAGTTAATGAAGATGGTGATGGTACTTTTCAATTCCCAAATGACTTCTAGGCTGGAAAAGCTGCCTCTAGAGTTGGGGTTGTGTCCTCATTCTGCCCACCCCAGCCACCCAGATGAATTCTAACTAGGGGGTTTGGAGCATGGAATTTTGTTCACTCACAGAACTAGTTTAAATGAACTTTTTAGTAGCCTGAAATGACTCAAGCATAGCATCTTAGGGAGTAAGTAATCTGGTTCAAACTTCTATCCTCCACTCACTTTTCATCCTGTTCTCAGGACTCCCAGCTTCCACTGTTGGACTCGAAGTCACATTGTGCTTGCATTTTATCTTCCTCTTTCACTTGGGGTGACAAATGAGAACTTAGGACTTGAAGGCAGAAGAGGCAGAAGAGCCATTAAAACCAGCTTTGATTCTAGGGAGTTAGTCCAGAGTTGTTAACAGGGTGTGCTTTGGGGGAAGATGAAGCATATGACTGTGGCCATGATGACTAGGGGCACTGGTGGCAGGTCAGGCCTTTCTAGGAAAGGGCTCTGGCTTCCTTTTTCCAAGCTGCTCTGGGCAAGCATCTGTTTGGTTTGCTCCAAAGACACTGATGGAGAGCCAGACCAACAGGGAAACCATGTTGTTTTAGTGGGACTCTGGGAAAGCTAATCTTACCATGATGCCCCTGTGTGGGAATGTCTAATGATGAAGCTAGCCACATAGTCTTGTCTAATCCCTCAGGAGTCACCCTCCTGCCAGAGGGACAGAGACACAGAGACACAGAGACACCGAGACAGAGACAGAGAGAGACAGAGACAGAGAGAGACAGAGAGAGAGAGACAGAGATAGAGAGAGACAGAGAGACAGAGACAGACAGAGCCAGACAGAGACAGGGAGAGACAGAGACAGAGACAGAAAGAGACAGAAGAAAGAGAGAGACAGAGAGACATAGAGACAGAGAGAGACAGAGAAACAGAGAGAGAGACAGAGACAGAGAGATGATGATTGGTATAGGTCCCCTGGAGAGCCTCCCAAAGCAGCCTCCATGATCATGGCACTAATGTGGGCCAAAGCTTGTAGTGACTGCCCTTCCCACATCCCTCATCCATCTGGGGCACAGCAAGATCCCTGCTTCATTACCCCCAGTTTCCCTTGCTCTGGGCTCAGGGGCCACAGTCTGGAGTGTCTTTGTCCTCAGATACTGTATCTTTAATCAGTGCACAGATTGTCACAGGGAGATGTCAGATAGCCTATTTCAAGCTCCTGCTGTCATTACTGTTCTTTCTGGGCTTGATGTTGTCAAGTAAGTTAGAGATGGTGTCATATGGCTGGGGTGGGAGGGAGCCTCCTCTCTTCATCTTATTGCTCTGTAAGGCACCACCTAGTGATCCATCTTGTCCAGAACCTGGTTCCGTGGAAGATAGTGGGTCTGAAAAGAAAGACAGTGCCTTAGCTCTGTGGATGCAGTCTTTGTAAAACAAGGAAAAGACCAAGAATGGGAGAGGCAGGCCCTTTCGGGGGCCCAGAGAATGTCCTTGTTTAGAGAAGGGAAGCTACCAAGCTTCCAGGGAAGAGGCCTGGGAGTGCTCTAAGGCAACAGACCCATGGATAGTGTGGGCCACTGGGAGCAGGGTCCCCCCTTCTGTTGGGGAGGTTGGAGACTGTGTAATTGGGGATCTCCGATTTTCTAGTTCTTTTTCTCCTGGATATCCCCAAATGGCTCCTAACAGAACAGTTCGCATTTGGTTTGAGCAGCTTTGGAACCCCCTGTTGCTTCTCTAGGAGAGAGGTAGGCAGGTAGGTGCTGTGAGGGATTCTACAAGAGGAGGAAGTGGCTGCCGAAGTCCACACACAGGGTTCATTCCTCAAGACAGGAATGGGGGCCAATAATCTTGGCAATGGGTTCCAAATCCCCATCAATTTCCACCCCATCCTACAGGCCAGCCTTCCAGATCTGGCTTGGCAGTCCTTTGGGCACTCACCATGGATTCCAATCATGTGTTCTAGAATTAGCACCCTCTCTGCTAAAATCTTCAGGGCTTCTCGAAGCTGTTGTACTCCCTCGCTCTATGGGAATAAGTAAATGAGTGATAGGGGTAAGAAGCAGAGGCAGAAAACTGAGCCACCAAAGTGGTGGCTGATCTTGTTGTTGGTCAGGAAAGAGCCAGATGTTGGCAAAGCCTGTTAGAGCATCAGGGTTTTAGTTCTGGATTTGGCACCAAATGGCCATGCATTTTACAGATGAGGAAACTGAAGACCGAATGACTTGTAGGAAGTGGCAGGGCTGGGACTTGAACCCTTGTCCTGGACTCCAAAGCCAGCCTTCTTCCCACTGGGCCGTGCAGCTTTTGACAGGCTGCTTCTCTCTGGGCCTTAGTTGTCTCATCTATAACATAAATGGGATGGAACTCAATGGCTACAATTCTAGGACTAGACGATGCCCAAGTTATTTCCTAACTGTGTGTGTGTGAGTGAGTGAGAAGTCCTGCAGTTTTCTTGCTGAATGTCTCTCAGATGCTCCTTTTATCCATCATCTTCTCAGCCCTGGCCCATCCTCATCCCTGTGTGCTGGGTTTATCACAGCCTCTTAACTGGGATCCCTTTCCTCATTCCCCCACTCTACATCCATCCTGCACACTCCTGCCTGAGTCACCTTCCTCCGTGGTCCATCTCCTTAGATGGGCCCTCAGCGTCTTCCCCTGTCTCCCCGACCCCCAAATTCCTTTGCTCCCACATTAGTACCCTCTCCTACATTTCTTATTCCTTGATTCTGGCCAGCCCAGGACACACTATTCCCTAAGGACTCCATGGATATTCATTCCCACAGCCACATCTGTGAATGTTATTCTCCCTGCCTGGAATATCCTTTCCCATAAAGCAAATCCTGACTATCCTTTTGCAGCTGAGGTCCCACTGACTCAGGAAGCTTCACAGCTACGTCAGGCCAGGAGAGGACCTCCTCTAGCCCTATCTATACCATCCACCTTCCTCTCATCACAGTCTTGGACTGTTACGGTGTGTGTTTGTGTGTTTTATCTCCCCGACAGGACCGGAAGTTCCCTGAGGACAAGGACTATGCCTTGTGCTTCCTGTAGAGCTGCCGCAGCACTTGACACAGAGACGACAAGGGCGCCTTCTTTTTTCCTTGGGGTCAGAGGATTTTGAGTAGAAGGGACATGAGAGGTCATCTGGTCCAGTCCCTGAGAGGGGGACGAGGTAGCGGGGACCCAGAAAAGTATCAAGCACCCATCTCAGGAGAAACAGGTAGCAAATGTCCCAAGCCATGATTTAAACCTGGAAGTAGCAACCTGGTGGAATGGCAAGAGTGAAGTCATAGGAGAGTGTTCAAATCCTGGACTTGCTTCTTATTACCTGTGTGACCTTGGGCAAGTCACCTGACCTACCTGGACTCAGTTTCCTCATCTGTATAACGGGGTGGATGGGCTAGATGGCCCCTGAGGTCTCTTCTATCCCGATCTATAACCCTATGAAACCAAAACCTCTGAGCCCAAATCCATTGTTCTCTGCAATGCCAAAGCACTGAAAACAGACTCAATAGAAATTGGGCCCAACTCAGACAGACATCAATAAATAAGAAATAAGGGCAGGGAATACGTTTGTCAAAACATTTAGATATTTTTTACCTCTTTTCCTTTTTCTATTCCTTTTGAGCCAGGTTCTCCCTAAAATCAGACCAAAGAACAACAAAAAAAAGAGATGATGTTCTTAAGAGAAGGAAAATCGAGTAAATATCGTCTTTTCCTGAAGATAATTCTTTTTGTGGTGGGTGGCAGAAGCCTGCTGGCTACTATGGGGACAGGAGGAAGTGTGCCTGGGAGTGGGGGAGTGGGAGGCTCGGGGAGAATTCTAGAAGAATCCTTTAAAATTAAGAAAACTATGCATAAGGTTCTGTTCACAGCCATGGCTTGGAGAGAGCTCTCAACCAAAGGACAGAGGCCATTATGAGACAAAATAGATGATTTTGCAAAAGAAGTGATATTTCAAAATTTCTGTATGAACAAGATAAATATCACTAGAATAAGGAGGGGGAGTCATTGGGAAGAATTCTGCTCATCAAATATCTGTAGGCTCTGATAGCCAAGGTAAATCGGGAACTAACACAAATATCCTGGACCAGAGCTATTCCCCAGTGGAGAAATAATCAAGATGTGTGAATAAAATATTTCCAATTGTAAACTGCTATGTAAAAGAATATTCCAAATCACTAACAATAAAAAGAATGCAAATCAAAACCCTCAAGTTTTAGCTCGTATCCAGCAAATTGGTCAAGATAAGAAAAGATGGCAACAGTCGGTGTTGGAGGATGGGAAAAGAGGGACTTCCCAATACATTATTCTTCCTTGGCCTAAATATTCTGGAAAGCAGTTTGTAATTATGTGAAGAGAGTGACGCAGAGATCCCACTGATGATCAAACACCCCGAGGAGATAGGATGACCCCAATGAGTTCATTAGAGGGTGCTCTACCTGAGCACCTCAGGGAGCTCTCTTTGAATCTGAGCACATTCAACAGCAATGACTTGGAAGAGGACTCTGTCATGTCCTTATCTAGGTGACTTTGGGCAAGCCATTTAACCTATAAATCTGTGATCCTACCAGAGGCAGAAATAGCATGACTTCCCATTTGTCAGATGATGCAGAGTTTGGAGAGATAATTTACATGTTGGATGATATAGTCAGAAAGGTCTTAACAGAATAGGATGAAATAAGAGGAAAAGCAAGGGGAATTTAGAGGGATAAATGTTAATCAACTATTACACTTGGGTTCCCAAATCAAACTGCACTAATACAGGACAGAAGAAGCAGTGTCTGTAAAAAATATCTGGAGGTTTAGTGGACTAAAAGGCCGATATAAGTCCATAGTATGACATGGCAGCTGATAAGAGATGGGTACTGGGTGTGTGAGTTTACAGTTCCATTGGGTCTCCCATAATCAGACCCCATCTGGAAAATCATGTTGAGTTCTGGCTAGTACATATCAGGAATGACATTCAGGAGTGCGTCCACAATAGTGTGATGGTCCGAGGACTGGAAAGTCATCCCATGAACATTGCAGGGAGTGCACAATGGTCAGCTAGGAGGAGAGAAGATTTAGGGGCCACAAAAGAGTTTTCATCAAGGAGCCGAAGGGCTTTCATGCAGACGAGGAAGTATTATCAGTAATAAAGCTTTAAACGGCATGAAGACTTCTCCGGACTAAGGGGAACAATGGTTTGTGAAACTGCTTAGAGGCTGATGTAGGCTTGATGTAGAGAAGACATCCCTGAAGGCTGGAAATGTCCAAAATGGGATGGACTGGCTCAATTATTCATGGATTCCTATTCTTCCATCATCCAGCTTCTACAAGATCAGGGGGAATTTGGGCTCTCTATGGGCTCTGAGATTCCCTCCAGCTTAGCAGTTGTTTACATCGGAGGGGTTACATTCTTTTCACAGAATCAACAACTCTCCCAGCACAATTTTGTTCATGATGACTGAGCCCAAATTCTTCTCCCAACTCCTATTTTCTTTCTTTTTTTTTTTTGCACTGAACGTGATGACTTTATTGATGATACACAAGATAGGACTATGCTCCTCCCCCCACTACAGGGGTGCCTGGGGCAGGGATGTGAAGAGGGCATGGGATCCCCAGCACAGGGACATAGGTTATTATGGATGTGGGCTCCCCAGTGGTGGAACTACTCTTTTTTTGGCTGGGGATGAAGATCCATCATGGCTTTCCACTTTACTCCTTGGTGGCCATGTACTTCATGAGGTCTACTACACGGTGGCTGTAACCATACTCGTTGTCATACCAAGAAATGAGCTTGACAAAATGGTCGTTGAGGGCAATGCCAGCGCCAGCATTGAAGGTAGAAGAGTGGGTGTCGCTGTTAAAGTCACAGGATACTATCTGGTCCTCTGTGTAGCCCAAGATGCCCTTTAAGTTCCCCTCTGCAGCTTGCTTCACCACCTTCTTAATATCGTCATATTTGGCAGCTTTCTCCAGGCGGCAGGTCAGATCCACCACAGACACATTGGAAGCAGGAACACGGAAGGCCATGCCTGTGAGCTTCCTGTTCAGCTCAGGTATGACCTTGCCCACAGCCTTGGCGGCACCCGTGGAAGCAGGGATGATATTCTGGGCAGCCCCACGCCCATCCCGCCACAGCTTGCCAGAGGGGCCATCTACTGTCTTCTGGGTAGCAGTAATGGCATGGACTGTGGTCATGAGTCCTTCCACAATGCCGAAGTTGTCATGAATGACCTTGGCCAAGGGGGCCAAGCAGTTGGTAGTGCAGGAGGCGTTACTGACGATCTTGAGGGAATTGTCGTATTTCTCATGGTTCACCCCCATCACGAACATTGGGGCATCAGCAGAAGGGGCAGAGATAATGACTCGCTTGGCTCCACCCTTCAAGTGAGCCCCGGCCTTTTCCATGGTGGTAAAGACGCCAGTGGATTCCACAACGTACTCGGCTCCAGCATCTCCCCATTTAATGTTAGCGGGATCCCGCTCCTGGAAAATGGTAATGGGTTTTCCGTTGATCACCAGCTTTCCATTCTCTGCCTTTACAGTGCCCTTGAACTTGCCATGGGTGGAATCATACTGGAACATGTAAACCATGTAGGAGAGGTCAATGAAGGGGTCATTGATGGCCACAATTCCTACTTCTTTGCAGCTGAATGTTGCCCTGGTCACCAGGCGTCCAATACGGCCAAATCCGTTGACTCTAACCTTCACCATCTTGTCTAAAGGATGCGACTGCAGCAGAGGATTCTGGCAGTGAGCTTGGGTGAAGAGCTCTCCTATTTTCTTTTACCAAATATACCATTATCTGCTCTGGTGGAGACATTTTCCCATTCCCTATTCTCCTTCCTCCTGACTAAGACTCTTCTCTGCTAACACATCCCCTTATCCTCTCTCTATGCCACTGGGACTGCTGACATTCTCCATTTTCAAATTATTAGCTATGATTTCTGTAGAGTTCTTGGAATGAATGGATACTGTGATTCCTGGGGATGCAGCACCTCGAGGACAGAAACCGATCCTCTTCATGATGCCACATTTTATTAACACCACGGAGAGAATAAAATCCTGATGTCCTTCTTCCAAAAGGGATTCCTCCTTTTGGTTCTGCGGGTGTAGCTTCTGTCTCCTGGATAAGCTCTTTACTGACCTCTCAGCCCTCTGTCCAATTCCCTAGTCAAGGCACATGATGGGTCAAGTGGAGCAGGTATGGGAACCATTAGCCCCATAGGTCCTCTTTCCCCCTACAGCCTACTTGAACCCTGGGAACTTCCTACATACAGAGGCCCACCAGCTCTCCCTTCCTAGCTGGTGAGTCTTTTGAAATAATGTCTTTGCTTTAGCTTGTTCAGAAACAAGAACTCTCAGGAAGGGGTTAGCCCAATTTGGCAGGTAGAATATGAGAACAAGCATGGTTTGTTCTCTGGTTGGAAGACTCCAGGCCACAATTTTACAAATGAAACTATACCTGAGGCCAACCCCAGATAAAAGAACTCAGCCTTTTGGCTGCCTTTCCTTTTCCCAAGATGAATGGTGATATAGCAATACTAGATGAGGCCCCCTAAATTTCCCAATTAAACAGCAAGCACTTATTAAGCACCTACACATTAAGTGTTAGATACAAAAGACTAGAATGAAACAATCCTGCCCTCAAGCAGCTTATATTCCATTTGGGGAAACAGACTTTTGCTACTAGCAAAGTCAGTGGATGGGCTACACAGATGGTTATTAACAGCCAGCACATCAGAGAGCTCCCCCTTATTTGCCAAATCTCTTAAAGACAAATGTGTGGGGGGCAGCTGGGTACCTCAGTGGATTGAAAGCCAGGCCTAGAAATGGGAGGTCCTAGATTCAACTCTGGCCTCAGACAGACACTTCCTAGCTTTGTGATCCTGCCCAAGTCACTTCACCCCCATTGCCTAGCCCTTATCACTTTCCTGCCTTGGAACCAATACAGAGTATGGATTCTAAGATGGAAGGTAATGGCTTAAAAAAAGAGAGAAGAGAAGAAAAAGATTGGGAGCTTTGGGTGAACTTAGCTTGATATGAATTAACAGGTCAATACAGCAGCCATGAAAACTGAGGCAGCCTTAAAGTGCATTAAGAGACACTGACAGCCATATGCTGTTCTCTAGTCATCATGTTTGAGTACTGTGTTCAGTTTTGTGGGGTAGCACCCACCCCAAGGAGGTCAGAGACCAAGGAGGGTGAAAGGCCTCGGGATCATGTCTTAGATAAAGGGACTGGGGACATTCTGTGACCCTAGAGAAGAAAAGATTTAAAAGGAATGGGGAAATTGTCTTCAAGTATTGGAAGGAATGGCATTTGTTTTTGGCTTCAGAGGGTGGAACAAGGAATGATGCTGGATAGCAAATTTGGGTTTTGTGTTGGGAAAACTCCCTTACCGTTAGTGCTACCCCAAAGCAGGAGGAGGAAAAGGAGGAAAGGACTGGGGAGGAAAGGACTCCCCTTCCTTAGAGGTCTTCCAGGAAGATCTGATGACAGATCACTCTTTGTGGTAAATGGTTGTGTTCTCTTTAACTCAGATTTTGTGACCGAGGCAAGGGTACAAGGGATAAAACTGGGGATGTGGTCCAGTGTCAGACAAAAATTGAAGAAGGCAAGCATGCTACAATGGTCCCACATGGTCCAACCATGTTTGAGCTAGTACAATGGCGGCTGCGTGACATTCAAGTCATTCTGTGCCATGAAGGTGCGGCAGCCTTCCAAGTGATGTGAGGCTAATTCTCTGCTCCATAATGCACTGACCCTAGTTTCAGCTGTGGACAGCTGCCAGCCATGACTGCCGGTCAGTGCCCTCTGCCAGCCACAGCTGAAATTCCCAGCATCGTTCTTTAATGGTGGGAATTGAGTCCTTTGGGCAACACATGGCTCTCCAGGTGTGTCCCGCTCAAATACAGATGTGCCCAGGGAGAAGGGCCACACTAAGCTCCAGGATCATAGGATTTGGAGCTGAAAGGGAGGCCTCCTGCTGCCTTGGATGGAGAGCAACAGCTGGGCCTGATCACCCATTCAGAGGACCCTCTTTCCAGGGGGAAAGACTTCAGTGGGCTCAGACATAGACTTGGAGAGAACTTTCAGCCTTCCCTGTGGAAGAGAAGGGCTCTGTTGGGGAGAGCTTCGATGGCATCATTTCTCGACTCCCCTCAATACAGGCACTTGATCACACTGAAAACACACAACCAAGAATCTCTGCCAATGGAAGACCAACCTTCTAGTTTTGTGGGATACTTGAAAGAACAAAGTTTCTGCCCTAACATCGTCTGAGAGACATGGCTCCCTCTGGGGATTTTTAAGCAGGTTGGATGGCAACTGTTCCATTCTGGCATATTTATTTTTTGCTGTCCTTGGAGGCTTATAGATCACTGATCTAGAGCTGTAGAGGGAGGTAAGTCAATCCCATCATTTTTGAGGGTGAGGAAACAGACCCAGACTTGTCCAAGGTCACACAGGAAGTAAGCAGCAGAGGCAAGATTTAACCTTATATCCGCTGATTCTTAAGCTCGGCACTCTGCCCACAGAAGTGTATTTTTGGTCATCAAGGCTTCAGGGGGAATGAGAGAAGATCTGACTTTTTTGAGGGGGGGGGCTAGTGTTTAATTTTATATTTGTCCAGATTAAATGCTGTCTTCACATGGGGACAAGAGGTGATAAGATCTAGGAGCAGAGAGAAGATGTCTGGTCCACCCTCCAATAACCACCTAGGGAGATGACTTCTGGGGAAAGGGGGATGAGAGAGAGAGTTGGTTCTTCCTTTTAAGCTAGAAATTTCCCTCCATGCCTAATCCTATCTCTCCTTCCTACCCCTGATATGGACCTTCCTTACCTGGGATCCCGGAGCTCCCATGGGCCCTGGGGGTCCATTGGGTCCAGAGGGTCCGGGTGGTCCTGTGGGCAAAGAAATCACTTAAATCAGTTGCATGCAAGAGGCAGGTTCTATTCTTAATCTTTATGCTAAGCCCCTTCTCACTGCCAGTCACAAGCCCTGGCATTGGAAACCTGATAGAATGAGCTACTGGGAACCATGAGAGGAACCGAAGACCCTGGGATCCAGAGCTAGAGGAACCTCAGAGGCCACTGAGTCCAACCCATCATTTTATAGATAAGAAAACTGAGGCCAAGAGAGACAGAGGTACTGGGAGGTACTGCAGGGATCCTTTCTTTTCTGAGTGAAATGAAGAATAAATTCATAAACAAATAATATGACAAATGGATAGTGTGGGCAGCAGCATGGCTCTTGTACTTAAAGCTGGGACCTCTGACTACTCCGTTTGTTAACTTGCTGTGTCTCCCAGAACAAGCCAGAGGCAGTCTGCCAGAACCACTATAAATGCTGCTTCTGGAGCCAGGAGAAGCGGATTAAATCCCACCTGAACCTCTAGGAGCTATGTGGTTGTAGATAAGGCATCTGCCCTTTCAGAGCCTCAGTTTCCCCATCTACTAAATGTGGTTGATAAAGCTACCTCCACAGAGTTATTTATCTAGGGAGGACTTCTCCCTCATGTGTTGTGAGTTGTTAGGAATTTGACAATTCATTTGTTGAAATTTTCACACGTTTGAGCACATGTCGAGTATTTATTTCCTCAAGCCCAGGTGGCAGACCCTGTGCTAGATGCCACTGCCCCAAAGACATAACAAGGGGCTAACATTCAACTAAGAGAGAAGCCAATGAAATGTGTTTTCTTCTTCCACAGATTATCTTGGGATTTGCAGGAAAACATAACCCCAAAGAACCTGGACTTCCCATAGGATGTGAGACTTGATGGAAGCTAAACGGTCTTAAGACGAGAGGGTAGGGAGCCCCCCAGGCATTCTGGGAAGCTAAAAAGAGGCCCAGAAGCTGGATATGGGTGTCAGAGTCAGGGAAGAGCAAGCAGGTCCATTTGGCAGGAAGGAGAGTGATGGGCCTGACTTGGAAAGGCTTTATGTGCCAAGCTGAGGAGTTTGCACTTAATTCTAAAGGCAATGGGCAGCTCCTGTTATCCTTTGTGGAGGTCCGGAGGATCCAGAGGAGGTTGCCCCAGGTGGGCAGGCAGGTGTGCAGGCATCCCCCTCTGGCTCCTCCCCTACCTCTCTAGCACCCCTTAAAACTCTGAATTCAAACCTAATGAGAGCCAGGGCCACCTCCCATCACTGAGCATTGACTTAAGTCTTTGGATTTGATTTCTGCCATGCTTAACTCCAGTTCTTCATTTTCACTGGGCGCTCAGGTTCAGTACTTCCACCTCCATGAAGTCTTTCCTTCCTTCCTTCTCCTCCAATGGTCATGTATCATGAGGCATGTGTTTTAGCAGACCCCCAGTAGAACAGAAGCTCTCTCCCAGAGGGGCAAGGGCTGCCTCTTGTCTTTCCCCAAACTCCCGGGGCCAAGCACAGTGACTTAATGATGCTAGGCCCTTCCTGAGGGATTATCAAATTGACTTGCACAGAATAGACCTCTGGGTAAGGCATTAAAAGGGAACAGCTGGGTCAAAGCAGCGGCAGCCCTGTCCCAAGCAGAGGACAGAAAGTGCTGGGGCTGGAGCAGAAGGGCCTGAGTCTCTGGGTTGGCACTGGCTGCCAGGGGTGGTCCATACACACATCTGTACATATCATGGGTAGCTACAAGGGAAACATGTGGCTCATGAACAAGATGGCATGTGTGCATATGAACAAGCTAGGCCCTGGCACACGCTTAGAGGATCCCAGATCTACTGAGTAGATTTCATGAGGGAAAGAAGGCAACTTGGAGACTATCAAGTCTAATCCCCTCATTTGAAGGCCCAGGGAGGTGAACAGACTTGCCTAAGGCTACATACAGGTAGGACCTGAACCCAGGACCTGATTCCAGAGATAGTGCTTTTTCCTCTGTGCCAAGCTGCCATCTGGTGCCCCAGGTATGTTAGATCTGGGACTCTAGGTTTGGGCAGAGATTGGAAGTAAAGGCGCGAGTTGGTCCCCAACCAAGCACCATCTGTATCACACAATACATTCCTCTAATCTGGCTATCTACTTACCTGGTGGGCCAGGGGGACCCTGAGGCCCAGGGATCCCTGCCATGATGGTGTCTATTACAGTGGAAGACGCCTGGGATTCGCCATCTGTAAGAGAGCCACGACAACTCCTTACCCACTGAGGGAGAACTTAGCTAGTTAAGGGGGACCCAGGGCAGCTCCCACTGGAGCAGCATGGTGGCTATACATGGCCTTTCCAAGGGACAGAGGCACCACTTGACAGAGTGACTGTTGCCATTCTGAAGACGAGGGCCCAAGGCCATGAAAAGCTGCCAATCTCTTCCTCTCTCTGGAAGCTACAATGCCATAGACAGATGGAGAGAGAAGCTCATACTCGGGGAAAGTCTGGTCCTCCCCTTCCCCAAAGGACTGGAGCATGACTGCTCTCAAGGACAGACACATCCTCGGTGGGCAGAGGAGAGATCCTGGCCAAAGCCCTTGAGAAACCCAGGTCGTCCTACATGGAGTCATCCAAGCTGGTCTGGCTTCTTTCTGAGTCACTGACCCTTTGCTCTGGAGTGGCCTCATGGGTCACTGAGCATCCTTCCCAGGCCACAAGGAACCCTTTACTGCACCGTCTTGGAGCAGCGCTTTCCTTCTCTGGACCTTGGCAAGAGGGAAGCTTCTGGTGCCCTTCCTGACAAAGGTCTTCCCAAAGAGGTGGCAGGGGAGGGCATACTGTCCAGGGAACCCTGAGGAGCTTCTGACCCTTCACCTTCACAATGAGCCTGACTGTCCCTCCCTCCCTGCCACAGCCCCAGTGTTTATACCCGACTCTTGGTACCTCCTCGATTAGTGACAGAAGTCAATGGATGACAAGTGCTCCATGCCTTGTTCCCATCCCGTCCTCCCAACTCCTCAGAATCATTGTATTTCCTTGTCACCTACTCTAGGCAAATGTGGCCCAGATTCTAGTCTCAGGGCAGTGCCTTGGTGCCAGACCATGCCTATCTGACCCTCCTACTATCCAGTGGGTATCATTTTATGTCCATTTTAGAGTCTGAAGCAAAAGGAGATGTTAGAGGGATTTTCTTCCTCTCTCCCTCTGTCTAGTTTAAGAGGGGAGAGAGCAAGGTTCCTCCATGGATCAGAGCACTGACAGGTTCAGTGGTCAGTGAGCCAGAGCTGAAGATTCTGTTACCAAGGAGACAGAACACTGAGGAGAGGAAGGAGGAGCTGCTCTCTGGCAGGAAGCTTGTAAAACAGCATTTGGTCAGTGAGGAGATAAAGGAAGCAGCCCCGGAGGGAAGGGGCCTTTTGCCTCTGGGATCTCTAGGGAGCAGGTCTGGCTCTCAGGCAAGGGGCTGCTGGCCATTGGCCGGTGACAGTTGGCTGTCTATTTTTTTAGGGAGCTACTTAGTTCATATTTTACAGACAGAGTAGATTAGGCCTGGCACAGTATTGTAAGGGTTAAATGTAGGAGTTTGACAAAGTGAGGAGAGCAGTTTAATAAAAAAAAAAACTTTGTTTAATTTAGAAAGAAGCACAGATGGAAAGGTAGACAAGAGAAAAAGAGAGATTATTAATCTGATACCCTAAAAAGTCTCACTAATAAATAATTTCTAATAACTACCTAAAGTTTCTTAAAACTATCTCTAACGGTCTTCTCAGAGAACAGGTTCTTCTGCCTGGCATGCCAGGCCTAATCTGCTCTACTCTATCTGTAAAATTCTCTAACTAGACAGAGGGAGAGATTAAGAAAATCCCTTTAACAAAGGCTACGGAAGATAACTCAATCTATAAATTTTGTTGTTTTTTGGTCGGGTCCAACTCTTTGGGATCCCATTTGGAGTTTTCTTGGCAAAGATCCTGGAGTGGTTGGCCATTTTACAGATGAGAAAATTGAGGCAAACAGTTAAGTGACTTGCCCATGTCAGATTAAAATTAATATCTAATAACTCCGTGTATTATATTTTATAAGATTTATTAATAATCACTTGAAGAAGAGGAAGAGCATAGCCTGAGTAAAGAGCAGTTTACCAGACCGTGAAAGAGGGAGAAGAGCGAGAGAGAGGCAGGCTCACAGAAACCTTATCTCTAAAATGTAAGGATAGAACGTAGTCCTGGGGCACAAAATTCTAGTTACACACCCAGAACCCCATAACCAGTAAGTGTCTGAGGCCAGATTGGAACCCAAGAAGATGAGTCTTCCTCACTCCAGGGCTGGTACTCTAGACACCAGGCCACTCAGCTGCCCTGATCAGTTGATAGTCATGGCTTTTTTAAGTGGCTACTATGTGCCTGAGTCCTGGGGATGCAAACACAGGAATGAGAGCACTCGGGTCCTCAAGGAGCTGATGCTCTGTCGGGTTCATGGGGCAGAACCAGGCTGGTGGAGGTCTTTGAGAGCCGACCCCACTAAGCTCACCTCTAGCTCTCGAGAACCAGCGCTGACCCCCCAATGCAGGACCTCTCCTTCCTCCTCTATTTTCTTATTCCTTTCCCTTGCTGTTGGCTTCAAATCCAACTCTTCCCTCCAAGGAGGAAAAATAGAGAGAGCAGGAGGGCCGGAGTGCCCATCCCGGCTGGCAGGCTTGGCCTTCCCCTTCCTGAAATGTCGTGGCACAGAGAAGCCCTCCCCTTGGCCCTTGGCTCGGAGGCCTCCTGGCAAGTCTTTAGAAGGTGGGCACAAAGAGGGTCAGCTTACTTTCTTTCTGTCCGGCGGGCTGGAGGGAATATAAAACCCCTTGTTGGAATGGCGGCAGAAGGCCAGGGCTGCCAGGAGGGCCTGGGGGTCCAGGAGGCCCAGGGAGTCCAGTCTCTCCAGGAAGTCCCCTGGGACCCTGAGGCCCCAGGAGTCCTAAAATTCAGAAGAAAGGAAAGAATCATGAGTGTCCCTTCAGGAGATAGCAAGAGCTTCTGGTTTCTATGGCAGCTTAAGGACAATTCAAGATGGTGGCAGGGGGATGGACAAGATGACCTCTTGTTCAGCTTCTTTATTCTGGATGTTGTTCTTTTGTAACAATGGAGGAACACTTTCTAACAAGGAGGTTCTCTTTTCCTTTCAGGGAGCAATAATCACTAAGTACACCGAAGAGGAAAGCGGTCAGGGAGAGGCAGGGGAGAATATTCGGTCTAACTTAATGCCCCGCCTTGGGCACTCGGGGCAAATCCTGCTCCTGAAAGGTGGAAGCCCGGGGTCCAGACTCTGGTTCTGCCCCTGCCTGGGTGCCAGCCATTTCTGGTGTCTGGTTCAAAGTTTCTCATTTTTAAAATGAACGTCGTTCTTTCCAAAGTCCCTTTCAGCACTAACGTCCGGTTCCTTTTGTGCCGGGGCTTTCGGGCTCTGGGTTAATCATTCTGCAACATCCCTGGGAGGGAAGAGGAATGGCGAATGTCCTCCTGACTTCCTGAGACCCAGAGATGGGAAACGCCTCTCCTGGGAGTTGGGAAGAGAAGCCGGGCTTCCTGGCTCTCAGCCCTGTTAGGGTCTCACCAGCCAGAAGGTCCCTGGCAATAGCCTGCGAAGATACTGGCCTCAGAGCCTCACGGGGAGATGGCAGCTCCTCATCTTGCCCTTTGGGAGGCCCTTGCTACTAAAGACAGTCCCCTCGGGATGGAGGCACCTCACAGCCTGCTCCTAGCGACGCTCTGGGCTCAGTCAGGGAATGGATGGCACCGTTGGCAAAACTGGCACAGGGTACAGGCCCTTCTCCACCCGCCTGCCCCATTCAGACAAGTATTGAGATAGGGAGAAGGAAGGACACCTGACCAGGCTGGCAGTAAGCGTGCAGGGCAGAGGGGCTCCCGGGCTGTTGGGGACAGGAAGCGGCCAACCCGACTACCACATCTCGGGATGAATGGGACCCTGGCCACGCGGGATGCTTGACCAGGCCAGCGGTGGGAGACCTGACCTGATTCTGGGACATGAGTCCCCAGCACAGTCTTCATCCCCTACCACGGACGGATGCCCAACGTGCGAACAATGGACAACGACGGATCCCTCTGACTTACCAGGGGGCCCCCTTGGTCCCATCTCCCCCATCTGGCCCTTTTCGCCTTTTGAGCCAGGTGGCCCTGGGAGCCCTGAGGGACCCACAGGTCCTGGAGGTCCCGTTTGTCCAGGAAATCCTACAGAAAGAACAAGGACAACGATGAGAATCACCAACAGTGCAGGCCTGGAGCCTGGTCCAAAAGATGTTTTCATTTATTTCCTAGCAAGTTCACAGAGATGACAAGGGACGAGATTGCCATTTTGGAGAACATTCTAGAATTATGCCCAGAGTTATAAAACTGTGTATTCCTTTAAACCCAGCAATGCTCTTGTTAGGTTTCTTTCTCAAGGAGATCGGGGGAAAGGAAAAGAACCAAGATGTTCCAAAATATTATGGCAGGAAAGAATTGGAGATGGAGGGATGCCCATCAATTAGGTTGTGGCTAAATGAGCCATGGCATGCGACTGTGATGGAATCCTGCTGCTCCACTTAATAAATGACTAGATTAATTTCAAACAATCATGGACTTACATGAAATCATAAAAAGAAATGAGTAACATTATATACAATAACAGAATTAGTGTTTGAAGAGTAACTTGTGAATGTCCACCTCCAGAGAAAGTTAACTGATGAACAGACTATGAAAGGACACAGTTAATAAACATTTCTTTTTGTGAACGGATGCATTCTCTGGTGGGGGGAATGAAGGGAGGGAGATACCTGCGAATTTTGATGTAATTAATAACATAAAATTTAAAATAAAATAAAAATAACACCCACATAGACAAAAAGTTACAAGATCGTTAAATTATAGTCCTAGAGTTGGAAGGGATGTCACAGACCATCTAGTCCAATCTCTTCATTTTACAGATAAGGAAACTGAGGCTCAGGAAGGTTAAATCTTGCCCCAGGTTATACAGGGAATGTTAGACATGGGATCTGAATGTATGCCCTTCCATTAAAGGTTCTTTGGGAAAACCATTTTGGGATCATCAAACCTTCAAGCTTTAATGGACAAAAGCTAAGCAATCCTTAGGATGACTCTAAAAGGTCTATGCAAATTCTTAAATAATTTTTTCTCTATCATTTCTAGTATTTTGCTTTATTTTGTTTTAGAATATTTTTCTATGGTTACATGATTCATGTTCTTTCCCACCCCTTCTCCCTCCCCCCTCCCAGAGCTGATGAGCAATTCCATTGAGTTTTACATGTATCATTGTTCTAAACTTATTTTCATATTATTCAGGTTTGCAGTAGAGTCATCTTTTAAATTCAACATTCCCAATCATATCCCCATTGAACCGTGTGATCAATCATATGTTTTTCTTCTGCATTTCTGCTCCCACGGTTCTTTCTCTGGATGTGGAGAGCTTTCTTTCTTTATGCAAATTCTTAACAGCAATACCATGGGCTTTTTTTTTTTTTCAATTTTGAATGTGTTGAATTTTGCTTAGAAAAAGTGGTAGAATCTTGGGGAATTCTATGATGATATGATCAAATTGTGAACTGGGGATTCTGTCAAAATAATAGCTCAGATGTCCAGAGCCTCAGTAGCCTCACCTACAGAATGAGGCTTTGGACTTTAGGTGGTATCTAAGGTTCCTTCAGGCTCACCAGATTATGATTTTTCAGTATTAAATCATCTCTTATCCAAGACTCTGAAGAATACACTCACCTCTTGGTCCTAAAGGGTTCCTCTTTATGGTTCCAGGATTGGACAATGGAATGGCATCTGGTAGGAAATCTTTATTCCAGGTTGGGGTTGTCTTAGTAATGTCATTTTCTGAAGTTGCCACACTCCCAGCTGCTTCCAGAAGGAGAATCTGCATGAGATATTGGGAGAAAATCCATCATGGGAGGAATCATACCCAAAACTACAGTGATCATTATGGTAAGAACACTGGTGGTTTCAGAGAGCCTGGGTTCAAATCTTGCCTTTGATGCCCACTACTTGTATGATTCTGTCCCTGGTGGTACCCTATCTATAATATAAGAGTGTTGGGCTATAGGGGTTCTCATACCCCTTTTACCTTCTACATGGCACAACGGATAAAATATCGGGCTTAGAGTCTGAAGATGTGAGTTCAAATCCAGCCTTAGACAATTTCTAGCTATGTGACCCTCACAAGTCACTTCACCCTGTTTGCCTCAGTTTCCCCATAGGGAAAATGATCTGGAGAAGGAAACGGCAAACCACCCCAGTGTCTTTACCAAGAAAACTCCAAATGGGGTCATGAAGAATCAAAATGACTGAAAAATGACTCAACAGTTGTGCTCCTCTGATCCCACAAAAGGTGTGCCTACCCAAGGCTCATGTTGTTCCTAAAGAATATTATGCTACTTACTCAGAATTCTGAAAGTGAAGTGGAAAGTGTATTCTACAAAATAGGAAAATTCCAGTAAAATTAATAACACACAAGAGTTGGTTTGCTCATGAAACAAAGGGTCTCTCACACAGCAAAGACACTGGGACTTCTGTATCTGATCCCTTCTAAGGATTAGCAAGTTGTTCCTTCAGAATCGAGAACCAGAATAGGGGGAGGGATGTGTGACTGGAGACGGGGAAGGACAGCTGGGAAAACAGCAAGCCCCAAAGCCTTCCTCAATGCCCTTTCTGTCAGCCCGCTGCCCAGCTGCATCCCTATTTGGCCAACTTTTAATTCCCTTCTCCGTGAGGATGTTGGCGCTGTAAGGGCCTCGGCGGACAGGAAAACAAGGATTCCAGTGGATCTTTAATGGGAGGGCCCAGCCAAGACAGCTGGTCCTTGGAGGGAAGGCAATGGCCCTGGGCCAGAGTGGAGGAGAGAACTCGGGCCTTTCACACAAGTCGGGGCCCTCTGTTTGTAGCGGGAGAGACCCTACCTTACCCCATCAGTAAGGCCCACCTTGGGGATTGCAGTCATCATCTCTCCTCTTTGAAGTAAAGTCACCAGGATTCTGAATCACTGGAAAATGATGAAAGGCAGAGCCAAGAGCCCGAGTACCGCTGACTCTGGGGTTCTTTTGTGAAGCACTGCCCAGCAGGTGTCACTAGCTGCCTACCAGATGACCGGCTCGGCCAAAGGCTTGGAGCTTGGGCACTTGGGACACCCATTTCAATGGGGAGCTGTTATTATTATTATTAACACTCATCATTATTCTTAATTGCTCTCTCCCTCCTCCCTCTCTTTTATCCCATCTTCCCTTCCAAGAATCTAGTTAAGGATGGCAGGGAGTCTCCACTTCCAGTGAGGAAGGAGGTTTATTTTATTTATTTATTTATTTTTTTAGATCTAATTACCTCAGTTTACTAACTTGTTAGCCTAAAAAATGTGATAGTTCAAGATATTTGGAAATACGATTATAGATGGGATTGAATCTAACATTGAGCTCTAAGTAGTAGAGCTAACTAACTTACTTAACATTAAGTAGCATTATCCAACTTAAATTCAGGCAAAGTCAGATAAGTATCTGAAAGTCAACACCAAGGAGGTTTATTTTATGAAAAAAAAAACAAGATAATATCATATAAAGGCAGAGCCCTGGCCTGGAAACTTCATAAAGGAGGGTGCTTGGGGATACTTTATTATACCATCAGAGCAAAGAGAAATATACCCCAAGATTTTTTAAAAATGGTTTTCATTTTTATTATTATTACTATTTAAAATTCTTATCTTTTGTCTTAGCATCAATACTACACATTTAGTTCCAAGGCAGAAGAGCAGCAAGAATTAGGCAATGGAAGTTAAGTGACTTGCCCAGGGTCATACAGCTAGGAAATGTCTGAGGTTAGATTTGAAACCAGGATCTCCCATCTCTTGGCCTGGCTCTCAATCTGAACCTAGTTGCCCTCTTCATCTTTTTTTTTTGATCAATTAATAGCCACCTATTAAATACTATGTACTAGACACTATGCTAAGTAAAAGGGATAAAACCAGCCCAGGTCCCAGCCAGCCCACCCTTGCTATAGATTCTAGGACAAGTAGAAAGCCATATTGCCTAGAATTGGACCCAATCAGTAGGCCTCCTCCTAAATGTGTCTTCCTTTGGCTGGAGAGGAATAACAAACTTCAGTTAGTACGTGGGCTAGGAAAGAAAAAAGCAGAAACAATCTCTGCCCAGAAGGAGCAAACACTGGGAAGGCCTCATCGTCTCTTGGGGACTCTGCTTCTGACACTTCCTAGCTCTGTGACTAGGGGCAAGTAACGTCTCATGTCTGGGCCTCAACTTCCCCATTGGTAAAAAAGAGAGGACTGAATTGGTGGCCTCTAGGGTCTCCTTCCAGCTCTAAATCTATGATCTTTTCATCCTTTTCAATTTAGACTCAATGGCATTTTCTCTATGACTCTGGGAATAATTTGGGTCTTCCTTGGTCTGTGGTGATGTTAGGAGAATCCTTGAAAAAGTTCATCTCTGCTTTCAAAGGGTTTTGCAGAATCTGATGTCTTTGGGTTACATGCCTTGATGGAAGAGAACTTGGAAGGCTGCATGGCATTGTACAAAATCAACAAAGGACAGCAGGATCTCCAATGCCTGTCCTTTAGTCACTCAGGGAAAAGCCTTGTAGACGGTGGATGTTGCTGGCCAAGTCAGCCTGTTTCTTCCCAACACCCTTAATAGGGGATCCCCTCCAGCTGACTGCTATTCATGTGGCAGGGAGTCTTTTGATTTTAATAAAGTATAAGCTTTTCCCCCCATGCCTTGGCTATTGTCTCCCCTCCTTCAGATACCTTGGAAATGGTCCCTCCATACTCTGACAACTGTATGTCTCCCACATGGAGACTTGGGGTTTGTCACAGCTT
The DNA here is from genome assembly GCF_016433145.1 of Gracilinanus agilis. Lineage (NCBI taxonomy): Eukaryota > Metazoa > Chordata > Mammalia > Didelphimorphia > Didelphidae > Gracilinanus > Gracilinanus agilis. The sequence continues at coordinate 506,081,068 of NC_058133.1, read as the reverse complement.
GTTTCAATTGTATATCATGTTAGAACCAGAAGGGCCCTTTCTTCCTCCCAGAGTTTAACCCCTTCTTTTTGCAGAGGTGGACACTGAGGCTGATGGCAAGGGCCAAGCTGGAACCACAGGTCCCATCTAGATGGCTTCTAACAGCATCAATCGAGGACCTAACTTGACCAAGCTGGAGAGGTCTATGGGGAGGGAAAGGGGGTGCTGGGACATTTTCTGCCTGATTGATTACTCCTGCATTCCAGCACCATTCACACCTATACACACCCCTAGAAGCACAGAATGCCTCTCTCCCCGCCATGGCTACCATGGCCACCATGGCCATGCCTTCCTTATGGCTACAATCTCTCCAGGGTGGGATGCTCTTCCCATAATTGGCTGAGTCCTTCTCAGCACCCGAATGATGCCATCCCCAGAGACAAGCCTTTAGGTTTTGAGTTGGAAGGGCTCTCAGAGATCATCTGTTCCAGCCACCCCACCTCCTCTTTACAGAGAAGAAAACTGAGGCACAGAGAAGCTAAGTGAGGGAGAATTCTATACAGAGGCTCCCAGTGCTGGGTCTCACTCCCCACCCCTGTCTGTACTCCAGCCAGAAAACTAAAGCAAACCACCCAGGCTTTATCTCATCCTCCCCTCATCACCACAAAGTTCAGGCACCTCCTCCCCAGCTGACTAAGACCCTTGGAATGTCTTCTAAGCAGAAGAAAGTTGCTAGCTCAGCAAAGTGATTAAAAAAACAACTGGGGAAGTTGGAGTCTCTAAGACCCTGGAGTCTGGGGAGTTTTCTGCTGCAGGGAATGTGTTCGAGGGATGGTTTCCAGCCAGCTGCTCCCAGACAACAGAAAGATCCCACAGCTCCCTTCCCTGGCCTTTCCCAGGGAAGCCCCGCTCCCTCCGCCCTCCGGCCCCCTGCCCACCAGTTGGTTAAGGGGTGTGTGTGCTGAATGGACAGCCTGGTATTTCCTCTCTGGCCCCAGAGCAGGAGAAACATTTGCCTGTGAACAAGCGAATCCCTGGGGGAGAAAGTCCCTTTAACAGACCCCCTGAAGACCTGGCCTTAGTCAGGTGTCTAGACAGTCCATTCCAAACATTCAAAACAACAAAAAAGGGCTCCCTCCCCCATGTCTAAGAGATTCAAGCTGCCTAAAAGCTTCCTGGTGAGCCCCGATGGCCAGACAAGGACTTCCCTGCTCCTGGAGGGGCTGCGATTCTGCGAATAAACACCCAGAATCAGAGGACTCAGGGCTTCCCCACTAGAGCCTGGCTCCAGGGATGAACTTGCCCAGGGTGGACAATGGGAAAAGATACATGTGACATCCATTTAAGTTAATCTGCAGTATTCACGTGTTCTCCATCACTTTAAGATTTTTTTTTTAGTTAAAAAAGTTTAAGTTTAAAAACATCAACAAAATGTCAAGCTGCGATCTGAGGTGTCTGCTGATGTTTGAGGTGAGATGTAAACGCTGGCACAGAAAATTTAACAATCGGCTTTCCTGGGCGGGTGGGAGCTGCCTTTAACATACCCTTGGACTGGACCGTCTTCCTGTGATCCCTCCCATCGCCATCAGATAGCCTCTGATCTTTAGGCATGTTCTCTGAGGTAGGAAGGGATCAGAGGCTGTTCCACTGATTTAATGGTGGAATGCTGAGGCACACACAGCACATCCAAACTCATCAGCTTTTTCCGTGTTCTTGGTGCTACGCAAGGACCCAGGGATTCAAAGACAGGAAAGAAACAGTCACTGCCTTCAAGGAAGTTACAATTTTTTTTTTCCCCATTAAAAGCAGCAAAGCTGGGATACCTTCAAACAGAGCCCAGGAAAGAGAGGAAGAGGAAGAGTACATTCGCTGAGAAGGGCGACCTGTGCTCAAATCCCTGACAGCTCAGCAGTGCCCTCACCCCTTGGGAGCCAGAAAAGGCTTCATTGGTCCCTGGTGCTCCAGGAAGACCCATCCCAGGTCCCGTGGGAGGGTTCTGGCAGCGAAGCTCTCATTGATTTATTCGTGGGATTTGCAGGTTCTTGGCCCTGAGCTGGAAGATGTGGGCATGGGATGAGGAGAAATGCAGAATCTGTGCCATTGGCGGAGCCTCCCAACATGTGCCCATGCTTACATGGGGGAGTTCTGTGGGAGTCACAGTCAGGAGGAGACTCCAAAGGGGGCGAGTGGTCCTCGGGGTGAGGTTCACACAATTCATGGCCCACAGCCTCCCTTGGGGGTGGCCCTCAGTCAGTCAGTATTTCTGAAGTGCTTCCTACGGGCTGGGCAACTGTGCTGGGAGCTGGGGATCCAAGGGCCCAGGAGCTCATCCCAGGACAACCCTCCAGGAGCTCCTGCCCAAGCAGGAAGAGAACATGTAAGTAATAAGATCCATCCAAGGTGTAGGCAGAATACATGAGAGGCAAAGAGAGGGCCTCTCCTCTGTTTAAAGAGATCCCGTGTCCACAGGCTGCCCCACTCGACTTCTGGAAAGCTCTTGCTGAGGAAGCTTGTCTTTAGATTGAGTAGAAATCAACCTCCCTTCCATTACCATCTAGTTGCTTCTAGAGGCAACATGGCTAGAATGCTGGGCCATCAGGAAGACCTACATTCAAATCTGGCCTCTGACATTTACTAGCTGAATGACCTTGGACAAGCCATTTTACTCTGTTTGCCTTGGTTTCCTCATCTGTAAAATGAACAGGAGAAGGAAATGGCAAACCACCCCAGTATCTTTGCTAAATGGGGTCACAAAGAGTTATACATGACTGAAAATGACTGAACAACAACAATACTCATAGGTTATACTCCCTGTCTATCCTAGGCCAGCCTTCTTGGACATGTACCTGCCTTTCAAGATCCTTTCTGAAGCGTGGTACACCTTGGGACTAGGGCTAAAAGGAATCCTCTCAAAAAGACTACCCGATCCAATCCTTAGTTTACAAGTGAGGAAACTGAGGCTCAGAGGTGAAATGACTTGTCCAGAGTCACACAGATAACTAGTTAGGTGTAGAGAGCCAATTGGAGAAATAGGGTCAAAATTAGGGCCTGTTATCTGGATTCCCTACGTGACCAATCCAGGCTGAGGCAGTCTTTGTGTTTGGTCCTGGTCCCCTGAGACCTGAAAAGCTCTGGTACCAGCAGGTAGGTTAATCCAAAAACAACTTGACCCCTCCAGGAGGCTATTAGGAGTCATTTAGAGAAATAGAGTCTGTAATAGATATTTTATCTGGATCCCATTACAAAATCATCGGCAAGTAAAACTGTGTGTATGATTTTTCTGTACTGCATGTCAGATGCAGATAGAATGGGCCATCTAAGGTAAAAATCTAAGGCTCCTCTTTTGACTCATTTTCAGATCTCCACCTTTTCTCAATATTCTTATTGGAAAGCTTTGAGTCCTTAGCAGACCAGCAGCTACTGAGTTAACAATTTCTCTCCTTGATAATTAAGAAGCCTGAACTCTAAAAAATATATTACTTAGATAAGGCCCTAGACAGACAAAGCTAGACAGGACTTTATCTGATCAGGTGCAATCCTGTAAATCTAGAAGATAGGACTCAATTAGTAAAAATCTCTATGAAATATATTTCTGCTCCCAGAATTAACCCCCTACTAATTGGTAGTTGGAATTTGGCTTTTGATCCTGGACCTATCTCTCTACTTTTTAGACATTAATGGGTTTGGTATGATTTGTAACCCCTTCACAGCTGTGATTCTTTCTCTGTGTTCTTTGTTTGAAACCAGTATATAAATAAACTCTAAACTCCACAGCAGTTGGAGCAGCTATGGGCTAACCACTAGTCTGGCTGTTCTTGTTTTCTGTTTCCTGTCTTTTCAATCCGACGCCATTAAATGCCACTCAGGACCCCTACCATATAGAGCTGGCTCTCTATAGTTAGGAGCAAGGTTGATATCTGAACCCAATAAAGTAGGGTTCATGCCCTTCCCTTTTGGGGCCATTAACAGTCTATCAATACAGTTTAAAGTAGCTTTCCTTGACTAAAGAACTTCTGTGTCTTCTCATGACATGGAGGTGGCTATGGGGATTTTCCAAGGTTACAGAGAAGTTCTACCAATCTGGAAAGATTTCCAGGAAGGAAACCCTGATGGTATTTGTTGTCCAAGGCCCAGGTTCCCTAAATTCAGAGAGATCCATTAAACAAAAAGTTGCAGGTGATGATTTTGGGGGTGATTAGAATGGAGTTTTCTTTGACTATGAAGACTCCTAAAGTCCAGAGAGGACCCATAAGCTAAGTCACCATGCTGATAAAAATCACAGATCATCAAAGTACTGAATGTATATGATCATATGAGATTTGGGGGCTGCCATGTTGTACTGCCAACTCAAATTATACTTTGAGTCTGCTAAAACCACAGTTTTCCAAAAACAGTTGGCCAGGAGTGAGTTTTATTTTAACTCAGTGGCAGAAATTTCACTATTTTGAAGGTGCCTTCTTGTTCTAACCTTTAAAGATCAACTAAAGCAAATTCTATATTATTTACTAATTATCCTTCCAGCTTAATTCTGTCCATGTTAGAGAAACATAGCATCTTCTGCTTCTTCCATCCAAAACAAGTCCTCTGCTCTTCCTAAGGACATCTGTCATAAAGACCTTTGTGCTCATGATGAAATTCTCAGGCACCAGGGAAGGTGAGAAAACTCAGGCTTCAGTCTGTCATGACCCAAACACAGATGTGGAGGTAGACCTGACCAGATCTAGCAAGCCTTTGGATGGACTGAGGGGGAGAGGAGCAGGAAATGAAAAGGAAAAGTCAAGAATGACCTCTAGGGAATGAATCTGGGTGCCTGGGATGATGGAGGGATTCTGAATAGAAATGGGAAGCCTGGTGGAGGAGCAGGTTTATTATAAGGGCAACTACCATGTTCCGTTTGGGATATATTGAGTTTAAAAGTTCATGGGACACCCAAATGGGCATATCCCAAAGGAGGTTAGTGGACATATTCACTCAAATGCCCTGATTTCTTGCTATTGGCAATAAACATTCCATACTCTCCAGTCTGACTTACTAACCTAAAATGCCTTTGTCTCAGTCATCTCTCTCTGGAGAAATCTCATGCATCATTCAAGACTCAGCCCCCCCGGGGCAGCTGGGTAGCTCAATGGAATGAGAGTCAGGCCTAGAGATGGGAGGTCCTGGGTTCAAATCCGGCCTCAGACACTTCCCAGCTGTGTGACCCTGGACAAGTCACTTGACCCCCATTGCCCACCCTTACCACTCTTCCACCAAGGAGCTAATACACAGAAGTTAAGGGTTAAAAAAAGAGAAAGAAAGAAAAAAAAGTCTCAGCCCCAGTGCCAGCTCTTCCTTCATGCTGCTCCATGAGCTTTCCCTCCTCAGGACTGGTAGAGGACCTTTTTGGCACACATCTTATAGACAGGTTATAATTTCCTTGACATTTTTATTTCCAGATTCCATTGGATCTCCTGCAAAATTGGAAGGTCTCTGAGGGCAGGCACCCATCATTTAACTTTTCATTTCTTAGAAGCATCCTCTTTGCACCTCCGCTGAAGCCCTTAGTAAGTTAGCACACTCAGGCAATTTGGTGAACTGAACTGATGTCCCACCTGGGAGTTTGGAATAACTGCATTGCCTCCAGAATAGAATTCTTAGTTGTCTATGTTTCTCTTGTCAGTAATCAGAGCAGAAACTGCTTTGGATGACTTTCCTTTTTGAAAAATAAGGTTTGAAAGGGGGCATGCCATGTAACAGAAATATGGTCATTAAGGGGGGAGGTTGAAAGGGGTGATCACAACCATTCTGAGTGGGCTGCAGGTCACAGTGGCTGACAAGCAGTAGTATTCAGGCAGAAGGTAAGTCATTTGCTTGTCAGTCCCACTGGCAAAACATCAGCCCAGTATATACAATAGATCACCTCCAGCACAAATGGTCCTCGGGACCTGGGTTTTTCCGAAGCTTGTCAGCAGAAAAAAATGGGTTACCTAAGTAGCACCCATCATCAAGATGGATTATAAGCACAAAATGAGGCCAGAGCAGCCCCAGCACCCAGGCCTCCTGACTCCCATGCCCACCCTCCTGGGGAGTACAGTCTTAGTGCTTATTGTCAGGCTTCTCTTCTCCACAAGTTTAGCCAGAAAAGGGTCTCCGGTTCTGTGGCCGGAGCTCGGCTCACTTTTCAGAAGGCAGTTTGACATGATTTTCCACTGTTTTTGGATCAAGGGGTAGTTGATCTCTCATCCATGAGGCTGCTGGGTGTTGCTGGTTACACCTCATCCCAGAAGCATTCACCCAGGTACTCAAAACCCTGGAATGTTTGCTGAGCAACTGGCCTTCCAACTGGGCACAGAAGCAAATGGAACAAGCTTACTTTGGCTCCTCAGGACTAGCCATTGAAACAAATTAGAAACAGCCCCAGCCTGGGTCCTCGCCCTTTTGTGTCCCCCACAACTGTCAAGTAATTTGAGAAAACTGATCTTATCCCTCTCCTCCAGGTCATGAGCTCACCCTAGGCAGACGCATGGCATTGGAATGCCCCAAGAAAGCAGAGCCACAGGGCCCAGCCGTGAGCAGGCCTGCTGGAGAGTTGATGTTGGCGACCTGCGCCATCGCTGGGACCCTTTGGCTGACTCAGATGAAGCCCACCTTGCTCAGCTTGTGGTGGATGGACTCAACGTGCAAGCAACAAGGAGATAAAGCTCATAAAGCTAAGGGAGAGTCTAGTGCTTGGGGGAAGCACCAAGGATCCTTCGTCTGGTTCCATCCTCAATCTGGCTCTTCTGCTTTCACCTCCAGGCTTCCAAGAGGCAAAGCCATCAGACTGAATGCTGCCTAGAAGTAGAGTGGGCTCCCACAGGAGATGGTGGAGGCCTTCTTCTGAGAGGTCTTTAGGGAAAGGCCGGAGGACCATTTGCTACATGCGTCATAGAAGAGATTCTGGTTCTAGATAACCCTAGAAATAACCTCAGGGTTTCCTTTCCATTCGGAGGTGCTGCAATTGGTTCCTTTTCCATCAGAAAGCATGTAAAGGACTTTCTGACTGAGGAAGTTTGTCCCTTCCTGGCATCTCTTAATCTATTGACCCTGACTGCTTATTGGGCATCTGACAACTCCATCATTTCCAAATCTGCCCATTAGGACTATTATCCAAGCCACGTCACTCGTAGAAGTCAAGATGAGGTTCACATTCTAAAAGGATCAGACTTGTTTTGCTTGGTTTCGACTGAGGGGAGGAAGGTCTGCCATTCTAAGGCCTGCCTGTTGTCATTCTTCTGCAAGAAGAAGTAAGAGCATCTTGGCCCTGTTGTGCTGGCACACCGGGCCCATGCTTTATGCATGTCTAAATTTGCCAGCTTAGTTTTTCTTTATTATTTTTAAGAAAAATTTTCCATGGTTCCATGATTCATGTTCTTACTCTCCCCTCCACTCCCACCCCTCACCCCCCTGTAGCCAATGTGCATTTCCCCTGGTTTTTACGTGTGTCTTTGATCAAGACATCTATTTCCATATTATTGATAGTCGCATTGGTGTGATAGTTTCGAGTCTACATCCCCAATCATGTCTGCATCAACCCATGTGTTCAAGCAGTTGTTTTCTTCCGTGTTTCCACTCCTGCAGTTCTTCCTCTGAATGTGGGTAGCATCTTTTCCATAAATCCCTCAGAACTGTCCTGGGTCATTGTATTGCTGCTAGTACAGAAGTCCATTACATTTGATTTTACCACAGTGTATCCATCTCTGTGTACAATGTTCTCCTGGTTCTGCTCCTTTCACTCTGCATCAATTTCTGGAGGTCTTTCCAGTTCACATGGAATTCCTCCAGTTTATTATTCCTTTGAGCACAGTAGTATTCCATCACTAGCAGATACCACAATTTGTTCCAGCTTAGTTCTTTCAATCAGGAAGAAAGGAGAGTAAGGGAAGTAACCTCCCAGAAGCTCTCCATCGGATCAGCAGCCCTACTTCTCCAACCCTTATTCGCCAAGTGATAATGGGCGAGTTACTCAATCCTTGGTACCAACTCTGTTAGTATCCTTGCTTTATAGAGGAGGGACCTGAAGCTCAGGGAGGCCTTGCAGGAAAAGTACTTTGTAAAAAACTCCTAATGATGCTATATATGAAACTCCACTCATTATGATTGTTATCAACATCATCACAATATTACTTCCCATTTGAAACTCTGCTTAGTGCTGGATCTAAAAAGAAAGATGGCAAAGAAGGGCTTATTGAACTCCAGGTGAGAGGGATGAGGGGGAAGAACACTACACACACAAAGACATACAAGATCATTGAGAAGGGAGATGGCTTAAAGACCAGAACTAGGAACAAGTTTCCTAGGAAAGAGGTGTTACATGATGTATGAGATGAACCATGAAAGACATTAAGAGACAAAGGTGAGGGGTGAGAACATTCCTGAGAGACATTACAGGTAGATTGTATAGAATCCACAAAGGCAGGAAAGATGGAATGCTCAATAGACTGACCAGGAGAACAAAGAGTCTCTTTTTTGGCAGGGGAACATTTGAAGGTCTTTGGGAGGCAATATGGAGCATTGGGAAAAGACAAGAGCTCTGGAGTCTGAGGACTTATGCTTTCTTCCTCTCTTGAAGTCACTCATCCTCCCTTGACCTCAGTTTCCTCATCTGTAAAATGAAGATGACCTCTGTAATCCCTTCTAGCTCTGATCTGTGATCCTATGAAATGCTTGATGATTGATTCAATTTGTGGACCAAGTATGGTCAGAACAGCCATGGTCTGGCTGACTTCACAACAGAGCGTGTGAAGGAGATGAATGCCAACCAAGTCTGGTCTGGGGCCACCTTGGGAGGGAGTTTGAATGTCAGGCAAAGGAGTTAGTGACCCACAAGCATGAGCAAGAAAAATGCCAAATTCTATACTTTTTCTTTGTTAGTATTTCTTAGGGCTATGTTACTCTTCGGTGTTTTTAATCTTTGCTCTTTAATCAAGAGCATCCTTTAAAAAAGAAAAAAACCTGTTGACATAGTCGAACAAAAAGCAAGTGAATCTAATTCTGGAGTAACCACGCCTAGGGAAAACATGGCTTTTTGGGTCATCAAATTCAAATGGTAGGCAAAGTCCTTGAAAAGAACAGCCTTTAGAATAAGGACCTTGCAAATGTTCTTCAGCAATGAGTGAGGAAGTGCTACATGAGCACTGGACCAAAATCACAGCTCTCATTGGCCAGAGCTGGAAGTCAGGATGGCTGGAACCTTGGGCAATTATTGAGCAGCAACAAGAAAAGAGATGGAGGAAGAAACAGTGGAGTGTTTGGAAGTCAACTGAAGGAGGAAGATGAGGAAAAATGGGTAAGGCTCAGAGTTAGGAGCACAGTGTCTCATAGAGAAGGGATGAGAAGTAGGGGGAGAGACTGGAGAAATGGGTCAAAAGGTAAAAAAAAACCATACTCTAGCCCAGATGGGGAAAGAATAGGATGGGAGAGGGGCAGTGGGCATCACTCTGATAGGAAAAGAAAAAGAAGTAATGGACCAATAAACCACTTTGCAGATAAGTCCTGTGTCTAGTTGGTTCTCTAAGACAATCATGGTACTTTGACCACTGTTTCCTATAATCTACCACTGTTCCCAGTGCTGCCACTTGGGCTAATGGGATGAGAGGGAGAATGTAGATTTGCTTGGAGATTTTCCACCTTCTTTTCCCCTAAAGTAATTTAAGTTTTCTAAACTTCACTGACCTCCCAGAAGGGCTCCCAAGAGTAGGTAGTTTATCCTCTTTTTTTAACCCTTACCTTCCTTCCTAGAATCAATACTGTGTATTGGTTCCAAGGCAAAAGAGAGGTAAGGGCTAGCCAATGGGGGTTAAGTGACTTGCCCAGGGTCACACAGCTGGGAAGTGTCTGAAGCTGATTCGAACCTAGGACCTCCTGTCTCTAAGCCTGACTCTCCATCCACTGAGCCACCCAGCTGCCCCCTAATTTTTTTCCTAAATAGAAATGCTTTAGATTTCCAAACTTATGGACTACCAAGAGGTAAGATAAACAGCAAACAGCTGACTAGATATTGCCATGGGATAATATTCCATTTGAAGATTGCTCTGAATCCTTTCCCGATCCTTCCCTAACTCTCTTACATCTATCACCTTATATTTAATCTGTTTATCCTGATATATGTTCTTCTTTCTTTCATTAGAACGTAAGCTCCTTAAAGGCAGGAAATGTCTTATTCTTTATGCCTGTATTCCACAGGATCTTATACAGTAGATACTGCATATAGTGGGTACTTAATAAATGCTATTTGACTAGTTAATCAGCCTGGATGTGGGGGTGGGAGGAGAGGAGGGAAATGTCAAGAAAGGGAATCACAACTCTATGAGATAATGAAGAGTGAAATGAGTAGAACCAAGAGAATATCATCTAGAGCTACAGATTTCACCCTTGAAGAATAACTTGTGAATGTTCACCTCCAAAGAATGAACCAAGAAGTGGAAGCACAAAAGACACTACATATTTGTTGGAGGATGTCTTCTATGGTGTGGGGAAGGGAGGCAGGAGATGACTAAAAAATAGAAATAAATAAAAGAGATAAAAAAGAAAGGGGATCCGGGGCAATTCAGCAAATACGTATTAATTATCTGCCTCACAAAGGATGCTAGGATTGCTCAGATTTAAAACAATGCAGTCCCTGGCCCCAAAGAATTTATCATTTAGGATAAGGATAAAACATGGACACAAATAACTATGATATAAATTAGATTTGAGATAATAGTGGTAGCAGGAGCCAAAAGTAGGGAGATCAAAGAGGAAAGAGCTCTAGATTCCTTCTTTGAATCTTTGAGATCAGATTTCTGGTCAGGCCAAAGGAAGGGGCCTAAGCTAGACTGATGTTAAAAATGTTTTTTCTAATGCCGGAGAGAGGACACTGCTACCAGATGAGACTAATCTAACAAGGCCCAGTCGTGGGAAAAGCTGGGATGCTGGCAAAGTTTGTTTTGTCTTTAAATCCTTTTCACTTGGCCTTCCTGTGCTCTTTCCTCTCTAGGATCCCCTTCAGCGGCCTCTGTCCCCCATTTCCCAGAGGTTCCTTCACTACCCAAAGGGCTGCACTTCTGTGTAAATCATTTAAATATTTTGTCTTCAAGGGAGTCAGTCAGTTACCAACTCTGCTACCTTTTCAAATAAAATCCTAGAAAGGCTCTGCCCAGAGGAATGAGTCTTTAATAGTATTTCAGGCAGAATGGCGAGTGGGTGAGGTTGGGGAGCAGCCCAAGGCTCGTGTAAGGTTCCTGCCTAAACCACCTGTGCTGAAAGGTGCCACTAGATCTAACCATGGGAATGAGTCGGAAGGCTGGAAGCCCCTAAATATGTTCAGCCAGAAACCCTTTTTGAAAATTACAGAGGCAGGACACCCCATTCGAAAACAGGGCTCTTTGCCTAAGAGACAGCGTATTGCCCTTGTGGGTGAAAAGTGAACCAGCAAGAGCAGCTTCTGACTGTCTGAAACCCTGACTTGTACAAGCTGGAGAGGCCATCCTCGCTCCATGGGCCCTGAAGGCTCCAAGCAGGCGGGGACATGGGCGTCTGTCCTTGTCACTAGGATGGTTCAGGAAAGCACAGGCTCCAAGTGGTTGGTGACAGTGAGGTTTGTTCTTGTCACTAGGCTGGCTCAGGGGTGCGTAGGGGACAGTGGGGCTCATCCTTGTCACTAGGCTGGCTCAGGGGAGCACAGGGGACAGTGGGGCTCATCCTTGTCACTAGGCTGGCTCAGGGGAGCACAGGGGACCGTGGGGCTCATCCTTGTCACTAGGCTGGTTCAGGGGAGCACAGGGGACAGTGGGGCTCATCCTTGTCACAATGGCCCATGCTGCCCATTCTCGATCTGTACTCAAAGGCAATATGGTGAGCACAAAAGGGATTAACTGAACCTTATTGCCCAGGGATATCTCAACTCATCAGGAAAGTCATCTAAACCCCATGTTAGTAGCCCATCCTTCCTCCGTCTGCTGAGACCTATAAAATGAGGTTAGACCTGATAGCCTCAGAGGTTTCAGACTAAGTTCTGGGCTCCTCTGACCTCAGACAAGTCACTTCCCCTTCCTGAGCCTCAGTTTCCTCACTTGTAAAAAAGGGAAGTTGGACTAGATGACCTCTGAGGTCCTTCCAGCTCTAGACCGTGGTGATCCTATGACCCATTAGGGTTGTGAAAGATGAAGAGTCAGTGAGGAACCAAATCCAGTCAGTAAAATTCTCTCTAATCCATCCTTTCCTTTTCAATCCTCTGGTTGTGATATGAATTCAGTCCAATTCAGCAAATGTTTACAAAGCCATACATATGAAGTATTTTGCTCAATAGCAGGAATACAAAAGCAGAACAGTTCCTGCCTGGTAGAAGCTTACATCTAGTGGTGGTGGTGACCAGGGAAGTCCAGGCTAGCCTTTCAATCACCCTGGAGGAGGGCTTTTTGACATTCGCTCTGCAGCTAAGCTGTAGAGAAAGTGCCACCCTGCACTGGCCGAGGGAGTGCTCCTGCTTCGGTCCCCATTCCTATTCCTCTGTTTAGAGATGGCATGTTTGCTCTCTTGGTAGAATGGAAGATCTGTGAGGGCAGGGGTGGTTTCTTCTTCTTTTTTTTTAATTTCCTTTCTCCAAAGTGCCTAGGACAGTACGAGGCTCACAGATGGTGCTTCATGCGTGATCTTGTTCACTGATTTTCTTTTCCTGTGATGACTAAGAGAAGGGCCCCAATTTCATCTCTTCTCACCCCAGTGTTTTAATAGGAACACCCTGTGAGGCTGACTCACCAGCACCTGGTCCTTGCTGGCAGCCACCATTTTTATTTTCCGATGGGTTGTGGGTCACATAAATCCCAGCCCCGACTCTGGGCAGCTCGAGCTGTCTATTAATTTACCAGTGTTAGAGCGGAGGGCCGGAGAAATGAATTGCTCGTGACAAGGTGAGACTAGCTCTGCTCTACGCTGTCGAGTGCCAGGCCGATGGTGGGCAGGCAGGAGGCCACGCCGGCCTCCCCAGAGAACTGTGACTTTTCACATCCTTGTACTCTAGAGCCCCGGCCAGCTGTGAACTGAGGCTGTCAACCCCACTAACCAGTGCCAAGCCACGTGGAGGTCCCATGTGGTAGGGAAGAATGTCAGCTCCACTGAAGGCTGTGCCTTGGAAGGCCCCACCACCCTCCTCTCTCTGGCCTCCACCTTCACTCACACCTCTGGTTCCAGAGACAGAGTCTTGGCACCTTCTGTGGCTGATGTCCCCCCACTCGCCTGACCATGTCCAGCCAGCTCTCTCCCTCCCCCAGATGGGTGATGGAATCGTGGGTACCAGCCCCTTTGAACATTTCCTCTTCTAATAGGATTTTCTTTCCTGTGGTTTCTGCCCACAGCAGAAGGCAGTGAACCAAGCCGAGAGAGGGAGTGAGCTTCCTACCTTGGTGGGGTGTTTCTTGTGAAGGGAGGGAATGCTATTTTTGGTGGGGGGATGTCCAACAAAACTCAGGAGCAACAAAAGGTGAGGAAGGTGAGGAGCAGTGTCTACACTGCTGACTAAACCCTATACATGGCCCAAGTTTGCAGAGGTCTTCCACACGATTGTATTTCAGCAGGGAAGGAAGGCCATGTGGGTATCATTATCCCCACTTTACAGATGAGGAAACTTGGGTTCAGCAAAGTTCAGGGACTTGCCTGAGTTCATACAGAGTGTCTGAAGCAGGATGTGAACCCAAGTTTTCTCAACTCCAAGGCCAGCAACTGTGGTTCAGAATGAAGACTTCAATATCTTCCCGAATCTGTCTTCTCCAGGCTAAGTTAAACCCCCATTTCTTTCAAACAATCCAAGATAACATAAGCTCCTCCCAAGAAAGGGCAGTTTCACTTCTCTCTGTATCCCCAGCACCTAGCCCAGTGTTTTGTATACAGTAGGTATGTAATTACTGTTTGTTAAATGGCAATATTTCATATCTCTCTCTCACAATTCTGGTTGTTCTCTGTACTCTATTAGGTCAAGTTGTTTCTGAAGGATGGTGCTCAGGCTGAGGCACAGCCCAGTGGTCCAAGCCCCCTTTCCATGCCAGAGGTCATGGGAGCCTTCTTGACCACTGCCATGTCACACCTTTGGCTCTTGCTGCTCACTAAACTTTGATTCTTTTCCCAAAATTCTTAATCTAGGCTTCCCTTCTTTGTACTTCTGTTTGATATTTTTGAACCCAAGTGAATGATTTTACATTTACTCCAGTAGATGTCATCCCATTAGCCTACCCAGACTCCTTAGCATCTAGATTCTGCCATCCAGTGGGCTATTTCCAACTGTCCTACTGCCGACTTGCTAAGAATGGTGTTTCTCTCCTTTCTACAAGTCGTGCATCAAAACAGACCAGGACCAAGGACAGAGCTTGCCCTACAACAACAGCAAACCATTAATGATTACTCTTTGGGCTAATTCTGAAGCCACGGAACCATCTTATTATTGTTCAGCCCATCTCTCTCCACTTCTTTCCCAAGGACAGCAGGAGAGACTGTGTCAAAGGTCTTGCTGAGATCAGGAATACTGTCTATGGCAGTTCCCTGTTCTACCAATCCATTCTTTTCATCAAGAAAAAAGAAATGAAGGTAGCCAGAAGATCACGGAGGAAATCTAAAATGTGAGAGAAGCTCTGTAGGCTATGCAGAACCCTAACCTGGTGGTACTTTGGATCAAGCCAGGCAAAGTGTCTATAATGGGAAACAATATGATGCTGACTTCCCCTGAGGATTATAGGATTTACTACTAGAAAAGACCTTCCTTCACATGACCCTCATTTGACAGAAAAGATACTAAGACTCAGCAGTTATTGGCATAGTTGAGAATGGAACTCAGGGCTTCTAATGGGTACAATTATTCTCCTCTTCTGTAAAATGAGGCAGAAGCCTAGGTGAGCTACAAGGAGCCTTTCAGCTCTAAATCTCGGGAACCAGTCACATGAATCTAAACTCTTGTCATGCAAGGAAGGAGCCAAAACATCTCAGAATTCTGGGGAAATCAAATCCATTTGCCCTGAAACTTCTATTCACAGTATTCTGGGCACCAGCGTTTGGGAAGAGACTCATCTAACTCTTCCATTTTACAGAGGAGGAAAGTGAGGCCCAGAGTGGAGAAGAGGGAATCAGGACTAGGTCTATGATTTCTTTGGAATGAAGAAACTCCCTCTTCTTATGTAAGTTGGCCCCTTGATTAAAACTTATGCAGTGGATTATATAAGGTGCTGAGACATGAAGAGGCTCGCCCATAGAGCAGAGATGGACTTCAAGCCCAGGTCATGGATCTTGAGATGAGGCTAGTTCTTTCATTATCCAGCTAAGGAAATGGAGGCATATGCCCTGCCCAAGGGCACACACACAGACAGTAACTGTGAAGCAGAGATCTTAGCTTCTCTGACTAGCGTTCTCTCCACTTAGAACTCTACCAGCCATTCATTGGGCCTCTGTTCCTTTGAGGCTTGGAAGGGAGTGAGTGAGTCTATCTGTCTCCAGTGAGAACGCACCAAACAGAGACATGCCATCAACTAAAGTCTCATCAGTTTAAACCCAAGTGGGCACCCAGGGGTTTGATGAAGTCTTGGAAGAACCTCTTTGATTGAGTAAATGGATAAGAGTGGTATTGGCCTTGGGGAGATACCACAAGGGGAATAAGGCACCTTTGTCTGTATGAACCCTAGAAGCAGCAGTAGAAATCCAAATCAGAAATGCCTGCTCTTCAGCCCAATTTCTTTCATACCCTGGATCAGGGATTGGGGGGGGGGGTTGGGCGATACCCATTTTGAATGGCCCCAGTCAAGCATTTTTCCTCCACTGGCTGCCCCCACTATTGCCTATATGCCATCCATTCTTTGCCTAATGGGAAGTGGATGGGAAATATGGTGGCCAGCGATTCCTCCTCCTCCTCCTCCATCCACCCCATTTTCCTCCTACCCCCTCCACCCAAGAAGACTTGTCCTGACCTTGACTTCCAATGCAGAAAGCTTCTCGTTCATGTCGTTTAATCGGGTGCAATTCATGCATTCTGAAAGAGAAAAAGAATTGCCATTTGTCAGAACCGATATTTTGTGCACAAGTTGGAGACTTTATTAAGCCTTTAGTGTATACCAAGCACCATTCCCAATTATGATAGGAGGAGAACGAAGGGCTCATTCATGGCCTCTTCTCCTCAGTTCTGTCTGGAGCACACAACCCCTCTCTGCTCAGTGCCACTTTCTTTCTCATCCCTGCCAGTCCCGCCCTGGTCCATGCCACAGGGGGATGGACAGGGAAAGGGCTGGGCAGGGCAGCGCTTCTCCAGAGCTGGCACCAGCAAGCTGAGCCTGTCTGCTCCCTCCCTCAATCTGAGGTCCATCATCTCCCGCCAGAAACCACATCCTGGCGCTGAGGTGGTCTCTGGCACCTTGAGTGAGCCGGTAACCTCCCTCGTCTCTCCAGGGGCCTGTTTAGTGTCAAACAGCGAGTCAGGGCTTCAGGGAAGGTTGAAAACAAAGTAGACGTTCTGTTCATTGCCCAGGCTAAGGACCTCCACCCTGCATGGTATCTGTTGATAATAACGCTAACTCTGTTTGTACAATGATGCTAAAGAACGCGCAAGACCTGTTTCCCTTCATGATTCCATCCATCCTCTCATCGGCCCCCACTAGGGAGGAGGGGTTGTAAGAGCTTATTTGTGGACATGCTCGTCAGTTCTTTAGGGGGACCCTGGCCTGTTTGGGAAGCAGGCTTGGCCTCTGCTTTTCCTGGGGGACACCCTAGCTTAGGTAACAAGGACAGCCTGATGTTCCCTTTGCAGAGTGAGAGCAAAATAGCCAGACTTGTTTCATCCTTGAGGTCTGCTCCCCATTTCCCATTGGGCAACAGGGCCAGCTTCTCCGTAGGTGGGGAAGGCAGATCTGAATGATTGGTTTGGTCATCTCCTGCGCTCAGGGGCCGCGCTCAGGGGCCACGCTTGAGTTTGTCCTTCCTTGGAAGACTTCCTTGCCCACTCCAGCTCTCCTCTCCTCAGAACTTCCCCATCATGGCCTCTCTTTTGCTCCTTTTCTCTTTGTGGCCAAATATTGGTTCCTATGCTAAATGCTCCTAGCCTGAACCTTATCCTTCTTTGCCTTCCACCCCCAAACCCTCCCCGCCCATAAAACCCATTGCTTTGTCTGCAACAGATTCTTCCAAAATAAATGTTCATTGTTTAAAGCTTGTCAAAAATTGTGATCGTAGTCTACTTCTGGTGACACAAGATATTGCCAGGTGGGGCCTGGCTTAAGTCACGAGCAAATGCTGAAGACCTCTGGGACATTGGTTCTGTTTTTATTACTACAAGATACAGGGTTCAAAAGAGAAGGATGGGGGCAGCTAAGTGGTTCAGTGGATTGAGAGACAGGCCCACAGATGGGAGGTCTTGGGTTTAAATCTGATCTCAGACACTTCCTAGCCGTGGGACTCTGGGCAAGTCACCTAATCCCCATTGTCTAACCATTACTACTCTACTCTTCTGCCTTGGAACCAATACTGGGTTCTAAGATGGAAGGTAAGGATTTAAAAAAGGGAGGACAGTCATCAAAGTGGCAAAAAGGATAAAAGATGGAAAAAGTCAATGTTGGAAAGGTTGAGGGAAGATATATGTCCACAAATATACTGTTCATGGAGCTAGAAATTGGTGCAGCCATTCTGGAAAACAATTGACTTACTCCAGTACCTAATGCTCTCTTCTGCCTCTGATAACCTCATTTCCATTGAGGTTTACAAGGGTCTGGATGAGTAGTACTTCCTAAAGGGAAGTGAATTTTATTTTATTATCATTTTTAATCCTTATCTTCCATATTAGAATCAAAGCTGTTTATTGGTTCCAAGGCAGAAGAGTGGTAAGGGCTAGGCAATGGGGGTTGTGACTTGCCCAGGGTCACACAGATTAGGTATGGTATGTCTAAGGCTAGATTTGAACATCTCTGGGTCTAGGACCTCCCATCTCTGGGTCTAGCTTTCAACCCACTGAGCCACCCAGCTGCCCCAGAAGTGTATTCTATAAGAAAAACTTGGGGAAGGCAAAAGAAGGAAAAATGAAATGGCTGGACATGAGGCCCTGTGGCAGGTATGTAGTATCTTTCAGCACTGGGGCTCGGCCAGTTGCCCATCACATCACTCTGGGCAGGAAGGGAAGCTTCTCAGGTCACCTTCCCACAAGGCCATTCCTGGGATCCAACATCCAGCACTGGAAAGAATTTTGAAAGGCTGGTCATCTAGTCCAAACCCCTTCATTTTACAGATGAGGAAACTGAGTCCCAGAAAGGTCTACATGACTCACTTTAAGCAACATTGGTAGTGTGCCAGAGAGGATTTGAACTCAGGTCCTTTGCCTCCAATTCTTTCCAATGCATTTCATTGCCTTAAAAGTATCAGCAAATAACATAAAAAGACAACACTACCTGCCTCATTGGGTGGGAGGGAGGGAGAAGAGCGGTTGTACTGAAACTCTTCTCCTTTTTTCTCTATTTAGACCATAACCATGAATGATACAGCGGAGCAGAGCTCGTATCTGATTCTCTGCTTCCCTCCTTTCGTTGCTCATCTGTTAGCAAGACTTTATCATCTGGAGGAAACTCATTATGTTCACAAACAGGACTTCAAATCACAAGGAAAAGCAAGACAGAGAAATGTCAGGGTTGCTCCAGGAAGCAGAATCAGAAGGAAAAAATGTGATCAGCCCAGGGCCAAGGTCCGCGGTCAGCTCCTCGGCCCGAATCCAGGCCAACGTCAGCCTGGCGACATTTCGGCACGACTCCTGCTAACTTGGACCAGAGTTCTGGTGCCAAAAGGAGCTGAGTGGAAGGAAGGAAGCAGGGAGAGAGCCGTGCCCAGAGCAAGTGGTCAGTGGTCCTGCTGAACTCCTCATGGTCCTTCTGGACCTGAGCTCTCTCCCCCCGAGAGGAAGGTGTAGACTGAATAATGGCTGTTTTCTTGGTGAAGCCTGAAGATGCTGGCACCCTCCGTCCCCACACTGGCTCATCCTGTCTGGCGAGAGAGCGATGCCTCCTCTGAGATAATGTAAGAGCCATGAGGGCAGGGTCGGGCTCCCTTCTGTGGTCATTGTGTCCTCAGTGCCTGGCACCCAGTGGGTGCTCCATAAATGCTCTTCATTAATGAGTTCCTAAAGTTTCTACCAATTCTCAAGTCTAGGATTCCTCCGAATCAAGATACAAAGACTGAATGGGTCGGGTTCCAAAGCTCTGTCGTCTTTAGCCTCACACCAGGCATGGTTCAATGGAAAGGGCGCTAGGCTGGGGGTGCCAGGACTTGGGGAGAAATCCCGTCTTTGTAGCCTACTAGCTATATGACCTCAGGTCTCCTCTATAAAATGGACCCAATGGCCTTGGAGGTTCCATTTGGACCCAAATGGACAATTCTCTCTGGAACCTCCTGATTTCTTTTGGTCCTTTTAAGATTTAAGGGAAAGTGACACAGCTAGGCTGCTCAATCTAGAAAATGGAGGTCCTGTGTTCAAATGCTAGCTTTGCGATCCTGGGCAAGCCACTCAACCACCATTGCCCAGCCCTAACCACTCTTCTGCCATAGAACCAATACAACGGTATTGATTCTAAGGTGGAAGGTAAGGGTTTTAGTTAAGAAAAAAATAGATGTAAGGCGAAGAGAATAAAAATTTCTCAAGGAACAGAGCCTATTGCCTGGAGGGGTTGGTGAGTTGGTATTAGGTAGGTTTGGAATAACTGGATGAAGATGCCAAGCTTTTTGGACCAAGGGGTCAGAGGGATGGATATGGGGGGCAGCTGGGTGGTTCAGTGGATTGAGAGCCAGGACCGAAGACAGCAGGTCCTATGTTCAAATCTGGCCTCAGACACTTGTAACTTCAGTGCCTAGCACAGTGTCTGGCACATAGTAAGGACCTAATAAACAACCAGTTTGAGCTCTTGACTTTCTTTTCTCCTCCTCCTCTTCCTCTTCATCCTCCTCCTCTTCTTCCTCCTCCTCTTCCTACCTTATTTTCAACTCCCAACTTTCTTAAAACAATTCACTTCCTAAGGTCCGATCTATCAAGTTCTTAGCTATTTCCACGCTCCATCACCAGCAGAGTTTCATTTTTCTTAGCCCTGACACACCACTACTGGGCTCTGCCTGTTTTGGTGTCCAAAGACATTCCTTCAAAAGCGTTCCCCAACATCTTCACCTTTACATCCCCCTCAGCACGGAGCCCTGCGCCCAACAAACACAAGCACACGAGTAGAGTACCATCAGGGGAAAACCAGAGGCTAACATGAAGGACCAGAACTGGGTCTCTCCTTCCCATCAAGGATCTTTCAGTCTCAAAAGGGAATTAGGACACACTAATAATAATAATGCATGATACATGATGAGTGTTCTAGGGACATTCAGACCAAGGACCAGGGGAGGGTGGGTGGTGGGGGTATGGGAAAAGCTCATCACTAACTGGGGAGAAATCCCAGAGGACATGGAATTTGAACTGGGCTTCAGCTCAGATGGGCTTTCATCAGAGTGTTATTGCTTTGAATTCAGGTTGATTTTGTTTTAAGAAATCCTAGTGATGTCCTTACCACCCTGCAAGATAATGGGATCCTTCTTGGTAGGAGGCAAAATCAGGCTGAGCTGAGAGCTGCCTCTTGACAGTGTGGATCTGCTTGTTTGATCCCAAGAACACACACATATATCCTTAAAAAGTGGGTTCCGATGTCAGAATGAGGGGAACCTTAGCCCATATGCCTATCCTCTCCTGAATCAGTACCTTCTGGCTTTTTCTCATGCTCTACAGTGAGTTGGTCTTCTACAGAAAAGTCTAGTGCCCTGATGGAGGAGAGCTCCAGGTCCCTCTGGGTCTAGATTCCAGCTCTGGACCAATCAGCTTTTCTCTGGGGCAGTAGACACTGCCCAGAGCACATGCTGACCTTGAGCATTTCTGGTGAACCTAAACTCTCCTGCCCCAACTCTGCCCTCCGGCTTTTTCCACCCTGACATCCTTGGCTCGGTACCTTCCCAGCCCTGGGCCTCTCTGGTCATTCCATTCTTCCAAATGGCACTGGCCATTCTGCTGATCTCCGTTTGGGTTGACCAAAGCTTTGCTCTGAAGTCTCTTTCATTCTCCAGGTTTTGCCTGAAGCTCAATGCTTCCGCCTTCACTCACTCTGCTCCATGGGAGGCTAGGCAAGGCTCTCTACCCCATCAAATGTCCTGGTCACTGAGCACCAGCTGGAAGCACTGACCTTTGACCATTCATCACCTAATGGAAAAATGGGCCAGCCTCAGGGTCCAAAACACAGTCAGCCAGACGTCCGCACATCTAGAATCTCTCCTCAGAGGGGCCTTTTTCAGCACGGAGCTACACAAGGAGGCGAGCCAGTGCTGGGGAAGGGGAAGAGTGAGCGGGATGAAAACACAATCCACGCAGGGGGGGAAGAGGGTGGGAACAAAAAGTCCAAGGTGGAAGGGCTGCTAGTAGTTTCCAGGGACAGCAAAGGGCTCAGTGGGCTGCTTTCCTGGGTATTTCCTCTCTATGCCCACTTCCAGCTGTGTGTAGACATCTTTTCATTTTACTTTTTGCATCAAAAATTTAATGACTTACTGCCAGAGGCAGCTTAGAACAGTGGATGGAGGGATGGCTTGGGAGTCATTGAGCCCTGGGTTCAAGACCTGCCTCTGACACCTTCTGGTAGTGTGACTCTGGGCAAATCACTTAAGCTCAGAGTTACCAGGCAATTCTGGGAGACTATAAGCTGCAAAGCATCTGCAATCTGTACTGGTAGAAGGAAGTGCCTCATTGAGGAGTTCCCCAAACAGTGAAATCATAGGTCTCATTCCAAACAAACCCAAACAAACCCAGTTTATTGTAATGCATAGAAAGGAAGGAAACAAAAATTTATTAAGCACCTATGATGTGGCACTTTTACAGATTTTTATCTCATTGAATTCTCCCAATCATGCTGCTATTATTATCCTTGTTTTACAGATGAGGAAACTGAGGCAGGCAGAGGTTAAAGTGACTTGTCCAGGGTCACACAGCTGCTAAGTGTCTGAGGCCAGATTTGAACTTAGAAAGATGAGTCTTTCTGACTCCAGGCCAGGGTACTCCATCCACTATGCCACCCTGCTGCCTTTATACATACACATGTATACACATATCGCTGCCTCAAAAAGGTATTTAAAATATATATCGATTGATGTAGTCCAATCTTTTCTTTAAGAGAAATCCACTCTATAATTGCCCCCCAACAAATAGCTCTTCAGTGTTCATTTGGAAACATCTTCCCTTGGAAGGGAGATCTTCTAAATCCCAATCCATGTCACTCAGACAGTTATTAGAAAGGTCTCCCTGGGAGTGGAGCCAAAATACCTTTCCTCTACCAAATCCCTCTCCAAATAACATTAAAATAATGCCTCAGAACTAATTCTGGAGTGCAAAACCCACAAAAGGAAGGGATGAAACAATTTTCCTCCCCAAGACAACTTAAAAGGTCAGTAGTAAAGGTCTGTGGCACAGGGCGATTGTGGGGTACAGACGAATGCAGCATAATAATACAATATTATTATATATCAGATAAATATAATAATGATGATGATGATGATAATAATAATGATAATGATAATAAGCTAGTGCAGGCACTGGGGGTGGCTCAGTCATTGGAAAAAGCTTCTGGGGCTCTCAGCCCATAGATCACAAAGGGTCAGACAACTGGTCGGAAGATTTCAGGAGTCCCTTTCCGGCTCTGGGGCAGGACTCTGGTGTATCACCTATACGCAGATCCAGGTAGTAGTCTTGGGTCTCAGTCCCAGGGCAAGGAACACCAGCACACCAATGCTTATGGCTGCAGAAAAGTGGGTCCAGGGTGGAAGAGCGCTTATGGTCATTCACAGACTATGTCTACAAAGAATTTTTATTAAATAGTCATAGAGCTTTGCTTAAAAACTTTTGTAAGAGACAATGCACCACTTTTGGAGGCAACCTACCCATCCTCTGGGGATCTCTTATTGGTAGAAAATGGAGCCCAAGATCACATTTGCTTTTTTTGGTTGGCATTGCATACCGTTAATTCAACCTGAGCTTACAGCTGGGCCTTTTTAAAGATTGAACTGCATTCTAGCCATGTCTTCTTAATCATCTATTTATGGAACTGAATATTTGAATCCAATTAGAAGATTTTCCAATTGGCTATGTGAAATTTTGTCTTATTCTATTCAACCTTTTGTGAGTTTTTTGGATCCTTATCTAATGTGATAACTAATGATGGCAGCTTTGTGTCCCATACAAACTTGACAAATATTCCATCTATGCCTTCATCCAAATTGCTGATTCAAATTTAAGCAGTAAAAGGGTAAGCAAAGATGTCTGGGGAACTCTGCTAGAGGATTCTGAGTTGGCATAGGACCATTAATAATTGATCTTTGGATTTACCCATTCAATAAGACCTAAACCCACTTAGCTACACTACAGCCTAACCTATCTATTTTTTCCCCCATGGGAAAAGCATGGGAGATATTATCAAATAAGAAATGATGAGCAGGATGACTTAGCTAGAAACATTTACATGAACTGATGCAAGGCGAGGGGAGTAGAACCAGGAGAACATTGCACATAGTAATAGCAGTACTATATGATTAATAACTGTGAATGACCCAGCTATTCTTAGTGATACAGTGATCCAAGAGAATTCCAAAGACTTCATGATGAAAAATATCATCCTCCTCCAGAGAAAGAATTGATGGAGTCTGACTGAAGACCAAAACATACTATATTTCACTTGCTTCATTTTTTTGTTTTTCAAGATCTCTTCCACAAAATGACTAATATGGAAAAATTTTTTACATGATTGCACATGTAGAATCTATATCAGATTGCTTGCCATCTCAGGGAAGGAGGAGGGAAAGGAAGGGTAGGGAAAGAAATCTGGAACTCAAATTTTTAAAAAAGATGAATGCCAAAAATTGTTTTTACATGTAATTAGGGGAAAATGAAATATTATTTTAAAAAGGAGACTTTATCAAATACCTCATAAAACTCTAAGTTATATCCATAACATCTGATATACCAATCTAATTAACCTTCCAAAAAGGGAAATGAGTTAGCTAGGCACTGAGGAAGCCATGCTAACTCTTCACGATGAATGGTTCCTTTTTAAGACGATCACTAACCTTCATGCTGTTAACATGTTCTAGAATTTTGCCAGGGTTTATCAAAGTCTACGTCAATCACCTATTTAGTCTGCAGATGCCATTCTCTGCCCTTTTTAGAAGATTAGGACAACACTAGTATTTCTTTAATCTTACATTGTGTACCAGGTGTTGGACTAAAACACATTACAGATATTATCTCATTTGATCCTCACAATAACCCTGGGATGTAAGGGCTATTATTATCCCCATTTTACAGATGAGGAAGCTGAGGTAAACAGAGATTAAGTGACTTGCTTAGGGACATGCAGTTAATAAGTGGCTAAGGCTTGATTTGAATTCAGGACTTCCTAACTTTCAGGACCAGCTCTTTATCCACTGTGCCACCTAGCAGCTTCTCTTCATCCTTGAATCTTTCAAAAAGCAACAGTGACTCAGTGGTCACATCCACCAGGTCTTTCCATGCCATGGGATGTAGTTTCTCAGAGCTGGATGGATGATTTGAACTAAAGAATAGCAAGTAGGAGCTTCTAGCTCCCCACTCATCTTGGGTATCCATTCCTTGGGTCTGGTAAATGCCCCAAGTGAAGCAGAATTGTTGCTAGGGCATGTGCTGGGTATACCATTGGGATGGCTTGGTGATCAAGGTACCACCAGATCAGTCCCACCAGAAAAAGGTGGTCAATAAAGATTAATTTACATATTATTTTCAAGAGTTAAAGGTAGTAAGCCAGCTTTGAGGGGAAAAAAAATATGACTTAAATAATCTCTTCCAGTTTCAGGCTTCCTCATTTCTTCCATAAGTAATAGCATAATGGAATTTCTGGGCTAGATGGGAGCTTAAGAGGTCATCAAGTCTGTCCCTTTGCCACTGGGCAGCAGAGCTGTACTCGAGCTATTTTCTTCTCTTTGAAATCTCCAGAGGAGATGATTTCATAGCCTTCCTGGTAAGGCGTGTCGGAGCTTCACACCCTGATCGTCAGAAAGCTGTTCCTGATGACAAAAACACTTAATGCATCTCCTCCTCGCCAACACCTTAGAAGACCTAGTTTCCATCAAAGCTCAAAGCTTCAAGTCTACATTTTACATGAGGTCTTTCCTAGTCTCCTCACTGCTGCTGCTGTCCTTGTTTTACCATGAACGACTCTGTGTCCCCATTTGGACTTTTCTTGGCAAAGATACTGGAGTGGTCTGTCATTCCTTCTCCAGCTCATCTGGCAGATTTGGAAACTGGAGAAAACAGGGTCTTGCCCAGGGTCACACAGCTAGAAAGTGTCCAAGGCTAGATTTGAACTCGAGGCCCAACACTATATCCACTGAGCCACCTAGCTGTCTCACTGCTGGGATTCTCTCAAATTACTTTTTATGTGCTTGATAGAGCTCTTATTTTGTATTTCCTTCTGTACTATAATACAGGTTTTCTGCCAAAATATTGTTAGCTCCTTGAAGGCAGGGGCTATATTGCATGTTTGTCTTTGGTATTCTCAGTGTTTAGCACAGGGTCTGGCACGTGACACTTAGCAAAAATTTATTGGTTGACTGTTTTTTTTTTTTTAATTGGGAAGGACTTTAGGGATCTTCTTTATTCCTGTCTCTTTTCAAAGAGGTCTTCTATCAGCAGGCTGATACTTTCTGCTATCTAAGTCTTTGCTATTTTTATTTCTTCCTTCCTTCCTTCCCTTCTTTACTTTTTTCCTTCCTTCCTTCCTTCCTTCCTTCC
>NC_058133.1:506031757-506054931 GCF_016433145.1 Gracilinanus agilis | reverse complement strand
CTTTCTTTCTTTCTTTCTTTCTTTCTTTCTTTCTTTCTTTCTTTCTTTCTTTCTTTCTTTCTTTCTTTCTTTCTTAAAGACTTTCTTTCTCTTTCTTTCCCCTTACCTTCCAAAAGGTTTTGGAACCTTTTGGTTCCAAAGCAGAAGAGTAAGTAAGGGCTAGGCAATGGGGGTTAAGAGACCAGCCACAGGGATCTCTCCCTTCTGTGGGATAGGATTGCTCTTACATGTACTTAAGCATGAACTGCCTAGCATTGTGGCAAATATTCTATTCCAGGGAATCTAAGAGGAGGGCAGGGACTGAATTTCCTTTGAGGCTACACTCAGCTCCCCAACACCCAAGACTTGCTAGACACACAGTAGGTAGCTACGCAAGTAAAGACCTGATGAATGAATGAATGGCCACATCTTCGTTCTTCTTCTTACAGCCCTCAGGAGGACTGAACCAGAGTGCCTGGTCCTGTCTCTTCAGCATCCGCTTCAGGCAGCCCCTCTCCTGCTCAAAAGCTCCATCCAGATTTCTTTTTTGGTTCGAGTCAGCCAGATTCCCACAGCCCACCTTCCCCGAGGGGTGTGCATGGAAGAGTCAAGAACCCAAGCTGGCCCCGAATCCAGAATGGATAACACACCGGGTCTGCGTAGGCTCACTGACATCTCCGAGGCGGAGGGGGTGGAAATCTGGAAGGCATAAAAGAAGGGGCCTCCAAGGCCAGGGCTGGGTCTCTTATAGAGGACGTACATGAGGGGCTTGACCTCCAGATCAGGCTTCCTGCATAGTTTAAGCTGAATAATCCTCCCCACAGTCTCTGCCATCATCCACTGCAAGAAGAAACATTCCAACCTTCCCTTACAGCAGAGGAGCGGCCGGTATTGTTCCCTTCAATCACTCCTTCTCGAAGCACTTATCAGCATGGAGCAAAGCAGTGGGGAGAAGTGGGGGGCAGAATAGAAGTAGCAGATGGAATCTCTGCTCTCAAAAAAGCTCATGATGGAATTGGGGAGACAAGATGGGATCGTGTCAGAGACAGAAAGGCAGCGATAGTCAGAATGTAGTTCTGGGGGATAACAATTAAATGCTCCAAGAATAAGCCTTGGGGGGGGGGGGGTCAACCCAATGTGATGTGATGCGGTGGTGCTGTTATTGAGTCACTAGGTGGTGTAGTGGGTGGAGTGACTCGCCTTCCTGAGTTCAAATCCATCCTCAGACACTTGCTATTTGGGTCATCCTGGGTAAGTCACTTCACCCTGTTTGCCTTGGTTGCCCTATCCGTAAAATGAGCTGGAAAAGAAAATGGCAGACCACTCCAGTATCTCTGCCAAGAAAACCCCTAATGGGGTTGCAAAGAGTTGGGCATGACTGAAATAACTGACTACCAAAGCCAATCGGGGTAAATTGATTTTTTCAATCAGTCGAGCAGTCCTTTGGATTCTAAGAAAATTCTTTTTTTTTAAATTAGAAAAATGTTATTTAATTAATTACTTTAGACTATTTTTCCATGGTTCCATGATTCATGTTCTTTCCCTCTCCTCCCATAGCCAATGCGCAATTCCACTGGGTTTTACATGTGTCATTGATCAAGACCTATCTCCATATTATTGATCACTAGGGTGATCGCTTAGAGTCTACGTCCCCCATCATATCCCCATCGACCCATGTGATCAAGCAGATGTTTTTTAAGAAAATTCTAAGCAAGCATGACCCAATCTTTTCCAAAGCCATGGGCCATGATCCAGCTTAAAACAAATGAGCTAAAAAACGGCTGAGATAAATTCCCAAATTGGGCACATTGGGCAGCGCGTGCCTCGTCTTTGATGGACAGATCCTCGTGGTACTCACTCTGAGAAATGGGGTTCTAGGTCTGTCTCATTGGTCGTTTTTCTAAAGAGGGTGGCATTACAGCAAAGAACTAAGCGAGGCATCGCTGTCTGTGAAGGGCTGAGAAATTTTCTTTTTGGGGGGAAACGTGGTGGTCTCTAAGCAGAACAACGGAAAACTCTTGCCAGCACTGCCCCACCACCGCCTCTGCCCTTGCCATATTCGTATCTATTACTATGCTGCCTTATAGGAAATGGGTTTCCTTTCTTAGAATAGTCCAACCTGCCCACTTGGCCGCCAAGCCTCACTGAGCCTTCCAGCGTTTGTCATTCTCCTTCTTTGTACTCCCCTCGTCTGGCTGTTCTCTATTTTCCAAAGAAAATCAGCTACTTGGCCATACTCGGCTCAGATGAAAGAGAAATCTACGGCCCCTGGTGGGTGCGTGTTCTGCTGCTTCCTTTGTCTGCGTAATGAAGAGTGCCAGAAGAATACAGTCTTCGGTCACTTCTTCAGCCCTTACTTCCATTCTCTCCCATCTCTCCTGTCTAGCTGAAATGGCCTTCAGGGAACTGTCCCAGGTTCTCCGCTTCCAGCTCTTCAAATAAACCAAAAGGTCAAATGCTGGGGACCCCTTTTGGGTGGTCAACACTACCCAAGGATGGGAAAAGATTGTCTCTCCTGGACTTTGGGCTACCCTGGCCGTCCCCACCCGCCAAGTACGTTCTAGGAAAACAAATTATTGATGCTAATGAAAAACGTTTTCAAGCCTCAGACATGACCCTTCACTTTGCTGATTTCCTGATAACCAAACTTCCCACCATCGATAACATCCCAAGAAATGCCTCTTTCACAGCCTTTGTCTACCAGACAATAACGACAGCAATTCTTTTCTTCTTAAAAAACCCCTTTACTTTCTATCCCAGTGTCAGTTCTAAGACAGAATGGTAAGGGCTAGCAAACAGGGTCAAGTGACTTGACCAAGGTCACACATCTAGGAAGTGTCTTTTGGCCAGGTTTAGATCCAGCAGAATGTTCTGCTTCATACACACAGGATCACAGGCCTAGGTCTAGAAGGAACCTCAAAGGCCATCTATGTCAACCCATCCTTGGTAAAGAATCGCCTATGTGAGATAGCCACCTTTGGTTGAAAACCTCAAAGAAAGGGGAACTCACTACCTCTAAAAAAACCTAAAGACTCCAGGCCTGCTGCTCTATCCACTCTGCCACCTAGCTGCTGCCTGCAATTCTTTTTAAGCCGAGGATTTTCTGAATGCTTGCTACAGTGTGGAAGTGCAAGAAAAATGGGGACGAGAGCGTGCGATGAGAACTGAGAATGGCTCCCATTTACACAGCACACTGAGGCATACGAAGCCTTTTCTTCACTACAGCTTTTCCAGGTAGGTAGTATAGAGTATCTCCATTTTTATAAAATGGGAAACTGAGGCTCAGAGGCTGATACATCAAGTAAATGTTAAGCAACAGAGGGATACACACAGCTCTCTGGGGCACTCTACTAGACAGTGGATTCCAAGTTGGCATTGAATCATTAATACCTGCTCTTTGGCTCTACCCTTCAACCAGTTCTGAACCCTCCTAACTGTACTACAGTCTTGGGCACCTCTTTCTGTTTTTTGGCTAAATAGAGAAGTGACTTGTGCAAGGTCACGTCACTAGGAAAGGTTAGAGCACTCTTTGTGTAGTGAGGATTCTGTTACAAGGGCTGGAAGACTTCCCACCACGTCCTACTTAGGGGGTTGTTTTTTAAACACGCTGAAATCCAAAAATAGCAAAGTAAATTGCCTGCCCCTCCTGTTCGTGACTCCTCCAATAACTGGATCTGAGCACAACAGACCAACTTTCTTGGAAGAAAAATGGGTTTATACTGGATTTTTCTCAATCGGTTGGAAATGATTCAGTAGTGACTTCCTCAAGCATAAATGAGATGGCCGACAAATTGTTGAGGTTGCACTTCATCCCTGCCCCTGGCACCACCCCATCGCACGGGTTCGTGAAGGCAGGGTCAGTGGGAAGTCCAAGCTTCAGGAGGTCCCACCAAGCAGGAAAGCCTTTGAGTAGAGAGGCTGATGGGTCTCAGATGAGGACCAGCCCAGCTAAGGACGTTAATCAGTAGGAAGTCGGCCCCCAGGCAATGGAGGGGATCATCTGCATTGGGGAAGGGAGTAGCCACACAAATCCTTGAAGGATGGAACTGCCTGTCACTCCCCTTTGCCTGGATCATCTTGGGATTCCAATATGAGGAACCTATCATGAAGCTCATCAAGTCCATTTTTCACTTTGGGTTAGGAAACAGGTTGCTTTTCCCTAGAAGACAGTATGTTCAGCCAGGAAGCAGCACCAACCAAGGGTGGCTAAGTGACACAGTGGATAAAACAGCAGGCCTGGAGTCAGGAAGACTCATCTTCTTCAGTTCAAATCCAGCCTCAGAGGGGGCAGCTGGGTAGCTCAGTGGATTGAGAGTCAGGCCTAGAGATGGGAGGTCCTAGGTTCAAATCAGGCCTCAGACACTTCCCAGCTGTGTGACCCTGGGCAAGTCACTTGACCCCCATTGCCCACCCTTACCACTCTTCCACTCAGGAGCCAATACACAGAAGTTAAGGGTTTAAAAAAAATCCAGCCTCAGACACTCACTAGTTGTGTGACCCTGGGCAAGTCACTTAACTCTGTTTGCCTCAGTTTCCTCCTCTCTAAAATGAGACAGAGAAGGAAATGGCAAGCCAGTGTCTTTGCCAAGAAAACGCCAAATGAAATCACGATTGAAACAACTGAACAACAACACTGACCCCAATAGAATGTTCTGCTTCATACACACAGGATCACAGGCCTAGGTCTAGAAGGAACCTCAAAGGCCATTTATGTCAACCCATCCTTGGTAAAGAATCGCCTATGTGAGATAGCCACCTTTGGTTGAAAACCTCAAAGAAAGGGGAACTCGCTACCTCTAAAAAACCTAAAGCTCACGGATAAAGAGATGGAAGAGTCCTCAGAGACCATCTAGTCCAACCCCTTCTGGTTCTAGATTAGAAGAGAAGCCCAGCAAGGCTCAGTGACCTCCCTGTGGTCCTAGGATACTCTCCCAGATAGGACTCAAACAGGTTTTCTGCCTCCAGAACCACCACTCTTTCTACTGTCCTCTATTTGGCTCCAGGTACACCGGCCATCACTGACCTTCTCCAAATCTGTTCAGGTGTGACTTGAGTAACTGCTCAAAGAGGGCTCTCGAATGACTGAAAGATGGCAAAAAATGTCCCAGATCCTCCATGGGCTGGGGCTGGGGCTGGAGTGGAGAAGTCAGATTAAAGAGATAAACAAACATCATTGGTTCTTCATCAGGAACCTATTTCTGGAAAACTCTCTCAAAATCTGTATCCGGTTTGCTCTGGCACATGCCCATAGAACTTGGCAGGTGAGAAAGGGAGTTAGCTGTTACACAAGCTCTGTTTTATAGGTTCCATATACACGATGGGGTTTAACTGGGAGATGAGGTGTGTGGAGAGGTTCTGAGCCAAAAGGTGAAACCTGGTCCAGTTCGTAATCCACCATGTCACCTGCCCAGGCAAACGACTTGTGGAATTAAAAAGCCTTTTTTTTTAGCAGCCCAGAAGACATTCTTTTATAGGCTGATAATGACTATTTATTTAATTTTTAAAAAATTAATCATGCTTCTTCGGTCCCAAGAGCACATGCACACATTCTTCAGAGAGAGAGAGAGATGGAGAGAGGGAGGGAGGGAGAGAGAGGAGGGAGAGAGAGAGAATGAGAGAGAGAGAGAGAGAGAGAATGAGAGAGAGAGAGAGAGAGAGAGAGAGAGAGAGAGAGCAAGCATTTCCTGTGTCTCTGGACCACAGATGCTTGGGAAGCCAGCTTAACAGAGATCTTTGCCCATGGATGTATTTTAGGAATCAAGGAATGTCAGCTACACAAATCAATGTGTGTGCCTTGGCCTGAAGCTTTCAAACCCATCCCCCATAGACCAGACAGGCAAGTCTTTGGCCTAAGGAGTCTCAGAAAGCCCCTTGTTACTCAGAAAGAGCCTGTAAGAGCCCAGATTGGAGCTGATTGGTTTAAAAATAGTCTCTGTGCATCCTGAAGGTCACATTCAGGCGCCTCTGGTTTGCTGCTCTGTTACCATGGCGCTGTCATTGGCCACCTTGCCAATATTTCCATTATTAACTCTTAAAAAAATAGACAGTGTGAGCCTACACCCAAATGGACTCCCCACTGAGTTTAGACATAAAAGATGTCATCTTACTTGTGGCTTCTTTTAAAGACAGGATTTCTGTTTATGGCAGAACCAAAAAGAGATTCTTGGGCATTTTAAAGGTTCAGATTCCTCCTTTTCCAAGAAGTTTTCCCTGTTTATACTAAACCCCAGAAACCGTGCATCTCTGGCTTATGGCAGCCCTTACAATTTATTCCTAATCATGGGCTGCCTCACATTGGGATATAGTCTGTGCCCTCGCCAGAAGGTGGGAAAGTGTCTCCTTTTAGTCTGTATTTAGCTTTACAACACCCGAACACTAGGTCAACCACACAGTTGGTGTTTAGGAAAAATTTGTTAAATGAATTAGTGATTGAGTGGTCATACTTCTATTCCTCCCATTACACCATAGAAGCAAGAACTTTATCATTTGGATGGTGCCAGGGTTAGAAGACAAAGATGAGGCTAGGCTGCTGGGCAGAGGGACCACCAGGGACTGATGCTACCACTACCCTGCAAGTCCCCTTGGGCACCATTCGGAGATTCATAGGATTCTAGACTGAGAGCTGGCAGGGGCGTCAGAGGCCACCTGGCCCAAATCCTCTCATTTTACAGATGTGAAAACTGAGGTCAGATATGGCATTAGCACAAAAGTCATAATAGGCTGAGGTGGCCCTGGAACTAAGTTCAGCGTTGTTTCCATCATCCAAGCCACTGGAAGTCAGAGATGGCCTCATTTTGGTCTTCGTGCCCCCAGAAGCTCCCAAGGTACCTGGTGCCTATTCCAGGCTTCGTGGGGATCTGGCATCCAGAAGCTCACTCTACTTTCTTACTCATGTTCTAGTTGGCTCTTCTTTGACCTTTTGTTGATATTCTGTACTTTGCTGGTTTTGGGGTAAAGAGAACAGGTTATTGAGGTGAATTTGACTCAGTTGCCAGGTCTGTCTCTGCAGGAATTTTTAAGCTAGTTGCAGAGGGAAAGCAAAGTCTACAGATTGCTTTATTGGGACCAGTCTGGCATGGGCTCCTCAGGAGTCTTCTTGGTGCTGCAGCGACGATCCCAATATTGTGGATTCTCAGCTTGCCACGTGGGTCAGCGATTGAAAGCTGGGTGAGGAATGGATGGAGCCGGTGGGGGTGTCTCCACAGGGCAAGAGAGACAAAGATGGAGTCAGGGATGTATCAGTTAGGACTCTGCCTCTGTCTCCCTGGAATATACACCAACACTGTGCCATGTTTTTGAAAAGCAAAGCAAACCAACGAAAAGGAAAGTCAGGTGGGTCGTGGACTTGGGCCATGAAGACTAAGCCGACGTCTTTGCCAGTGGCTCATTGGGCCATTCAATCCCACCACTTGCCAGCCTTGGCATGTGGAAGCCCCCTCGACCTCTCTCTCTGCCAACCTTCAGCTCTTAGTAGAACTCTGCTCCTTCTTCCCTCGTGACCCACCTCCGCCATCTCTGATTAACTAAGCCTGACTCCAATCCCACCCTGACTCAGCATCAACACGGCCGCTAACGCGTTCCCTTTACACGGAGGCAATTGGCAGATGGCCCCATACTACGGTTTCTCAAACTCCTCTAGCCATAGGCAACACTGGGCCTTTTAAATAAATTATTGGGATCTATAAATGCTATTCCTGGCAGCTTCAGGGCAGGGAATACCTCTGAGTTAAGAGAATGTTAGAGCCAAAGAGAGGGTCCAGAGAGAGTGCCCAATGGGTCAGAAGGGATCCAAGATTGGGGGAGAGGACCAATAATAGTGCTCTTATGTTGGCAGAGCACTTTCTTTCTTTCTTTTTTTTTTTAAACCCTTGTACTTCTGTATATTGTCTCATAGGTGGAAGATTGGTAAGGGTGGGCAATGGGGGTCAAGTGACTTGCCCGGGGTCACACAGCTGGGAAGTGGCTGAGGCCAGGTTTGAACCTAGGACCTCCCGTCTCTAGGCCTGACTCTCACTCCACTGAGCTACCCAGCTGCCCCCTTTCTTTCTTTTTTAAACCTATACCTTTTAGAATCTTAGAATCAATGCCAAGTATCAGTCCTAGGCAGAAAAAAGGCAATGGGGTTAAGTGACTTGCCCAGAGTCACACAGCTGGGAAGTGTCTGAGGCCATATTTGAACCCAGGACCTCCCATCTCTAGGCCTGGCTCTCCATCCACTGAGCCACCCAGCTGCCCCCTTCCCTTGTCATTTAAATGAAAATAAAAAAGATGAAGGGAAAAAAAGGAGGTCTTGTTGAAGAAATCGAGAGCACTCCAGAAGAAAGGAGAGCCATTCGGGACCCATTTTTAGGCATTTTCATAGCACTATTGACAGATAACTGACATTCTAAATCTGCTAGTGATATTAATTAGAGCAGAGGCCAAATGAATCAGCCAACCAACAAATACTCACAAGGTGCCCGACTGCTCTTTGTCAGGCACAATCCTGGGGATACAAGTGCCAAAAAGGGAACAATCTTAGCCCACAAGGAAACATGCCAATGGGAGAGAGGAGTGCATACAGAAATAGAGTGAGACTTTCCTTCATCCTGTTAATAATATACAGAGAATCACAGGATCTTAGAACTAATGCTGGAAGGGACCTCAAAAGCCATCTAGTTTAACGTCATTTTACAGATAGGGAAACTGAGGCTTGGGGGGGGATTAGAATTCTTACTTTTTCATTTAAGCTAAGTGGTCAAACCGCTTGTATCAGTCAGAATTTGAACCAGTTCTGATAATAATTAATAATAATAACAATAACTTACACAGTGTTTTATGACTTTGATGTTCTTTGGTCACAAGTCTAAGAGATAGGTGCTTTGATTATCCACTTTAAAGATAAGGAAGCTGAATATGAAGGTGAAGTGACTTTGCCCAGGATCCCTTTGCTCAGCTGGTAAATGTCTCAGTCAGAATTTGAACTCATGTCTTTCTAACTCTGAGCTCGGCCATCTATGCATGCCACGTTTTTTTCACTAGAATATTCTTCCTCTCCTCCAGTACAATTCTCACAAGAAAGAAAGGAGACAGAATTCTCTCTGGTGTTAGATCAGAACTCAGAAAGGTGTCGACAAGCACTGTAAGACAGCCAATCCTTTTCTTCCTTAAACATTGAACCCTGAAAAGGAAGGGGACTTCTTTAGCATTCCGCCCTATGCAAGGGTAGACAAGCAAGGCTGGCCTTGATGGAGTGGTGCGTGTGAACATGGCGGGTGTGGAGGAGTGGCAGATGAGGCCACATGGCTAAGTGCTCACCGGAGGATTATAGACGTCGACCTAACAGGGCTGTGTTTTATGGAATCTGTTATCAATTGTCTATTGGTCAAACTGAAGATGGGAAGAGGCTGAAGGCAGAGGAGACCAGAGTGGAGGCTGCTTTGGCCATCCAATGACAAGGTAATGAGGGCCATGACTAGCTTGGTAGCAGTAGCAAGGACAGAAAAGGCGATATTTGGGGAAAAGACCCCCCAAAAAAACTGTGTGGTTGAATAGAATCAATCAATGAAGCAATTAACAATGATTTTAGCAGACTCTCTGCCAGCCATCAAGGATTGAAAGATAAACCCAGAAGAGTCCTTGCCCTCAAGGGGTTTACAGTCTCTATTTTATGGAATAGCAGAAGGGAGAGAAGAGGTAGATGTTTGAGTATGCCAAGTTGAAGGTGGACTTTACCTAGCGGGGCAATGGAATGGGCAGCTCTCCCAATCCAGGCTCCATCTCCCAGGGGGTGATGGGAAGGAGGTTAACAGGACCCCAAACAGAGTGTTCTGTGATTCCAGAGAAATCACAAGGTCAAGGTCATCTTCTCTGAGGTTTGCTTTGGAGTCCAGTGGGGTCACTGTGATGAAATAACTTGGCCCAAGACCAGGGATTGAAATGGAGAGTTTTAAATGACACAGCTGCACTTTATCATCTCATATTGTCTAGTGTGAACCAAAATGGCCCCTAAATGGAGCCATATGTTTGCTTGTTGGGGGAAGGTGGGAGGAGAGAATGGTAAAAGGGAAACTCTCTGGATTTCAAGGCTCATAGATGCCAAAAAATAAAACATTCTCAGGAGTTTGTCTCTGAAAAAGAGGCCCAAAGAAGATAGGCCCTCCTTCCCACTAGGCTCTGGAAGACTTCCCCACAAGAAAATTCTGAGTATGAAAATGACAATAATCTTATCTCACATCTATCTAATATTTTAAACTCTTAAAGGCACTTCTCAGTAAAACATCATAAAATCCCTGCTGTGCTGATCTCATCGTGAAATGGTCACCAAGTTAGATGGAGCTGGTATTGTCCTTCCTTTTCTGTAGACAAGAAAATTGTCTGAGCAACTTACCTTCTTCAAGATCATGACACTGTGTTGTTTGGCCCTTTAAAAAAGTTTCTTTAAGGGGCAGCTAGGTGGCCTAGTGGATAGAGAGCACCAGGCCTGGAGTTGGGAGGACTTGGGTTCAAATTTAACCTTAGGCACTTCCTATCTATGTGACCCTGGGCAAGTCATTTAATCTCATTTGCCTAGCCCTTGCCCTTTTGTTCTAGAGCTCTTACTATGAAAGAAAGCAAGACTTGGCTTAAGAACCTCAATGTCCTTTTCTATAGAACAGGGTTGATAATAGGAACTGGTACAATAGGAAGTTTATTGGTTCTGGAATCCTAGGACCTGGATTCAAATTCCACTACTGAGGATCTTGGGGGACTCCCCCTCTCTGGGACTCAGTTTTCTCTTCCAAAAAAATGGGGAGGTTTGGTCCAAATGGCCTCTGGGATCTCCTTTACTTCCAGACCTATGATGCCCTGGTTGTATGAACTGAGCCTTCTAGGTTAGGTATGATTCAGACAAGGGAAGAGGAAGAGAGCATGGAAGGCAGATTGAGCAGACCTCGTGTCACATCAGATCATCCTTTCAGTAGAATCTGGCCTCCTGGATGGGAGGGTCCAATTTTAATTGTGGCTCCATATCCCCAGTGCCTAGCTAAGGGTCTTGGACAGTGCAAGCACTTAATGCTTTCTTCCTGCTGGCCCTGAACACAATACCAGTAGTTGGGATTTTGACTGAGCCAGTAATGGAGATTTGCTGAAGTTTTTTGCACGGCAGCGACATCATCCTGGTGGTGAATTAAGAAGCCTCGTTGGGCATGGATGCAACAGATGGACCGAAGAACTGACTAGAGGCAGGAAGACTCTCACTTATGAAGTTAGGAAGATGAGAAGGCACGAGGACCTGACCTACAGCAACTGTAGTAAGACAAAAGAGAAGAAGCTGTTGCAAAGCAAGGAATGACAGTATTTGCAAAACTGATGGGATATATGGAGTGAAGGAAAAGGAAGAGTCTGTGGTGGGTGATTCTAAAATTATGGTGGGGTGGATGGGAAATTCTATGATTTCACTGGAGGAGTTTGGGGTGGGAAGACATTGAGTTTGGTTTTAGATATTTAGAATGTTGATGGGCTCATAGGATATCCACGTGGAAATTTTGAGCTGGCTATTAGAAATATGAGACCAGAGTGCTGGGGAGAGATTGGAAGTCAAATGAACATAAGTGATCACTGAAGTCATGGAGATGGATAAGATTCTTAAGAGAAAGAGAGAGAGTGAGCTGTGTGACCCTGGGCAAGTCACTTGACCCCCATTGCCTACCCTTACCACTCTCCTGCCTTAGAGCCAATACACAGTATTGACTCCAAGATGGAAGGTGAGAGAGAGAGAGAGAGAGAGAGAGAGAGAGAGAGTAGCTTGAAGACAAAACTTGACGGCCACAGGTTTAGAAGAAGAGAGAAGAATAAGGAACCAGTCAAAAAGACAGAGGAAGGATAATCAGAGATGTGGGAGGAGACTCGTGTAATAAGTCATTAAGGGAGGAGAGATTATCAAGAGGGGGATGAGTTCAGTGTCAGAAACTGCAGAGAGGTCAAGGAAGAAGAGGAGAAAAAAGGACTTAAAGAAGTGCTTTATGAAAGGAATTAGGTTTAGGGTTAGTAGGTTGAGGTGGGAGCATGAGTATTGTTTTTAAATTACAGACATCAGCAGAATATGTAAGCAGACATCTCCTCCAGGCAGTGAGAGAGAGACCAGGAAAGAGGCCAGGCCTGGAATGACATCTTTGGGGATTATCTGAATATGAATGAATATCGAAGGGGCAAGGACTTAACTGAGGGATTTAACCACAATTTAGGAGACAAGGAGAGTTCTTTGGTTGATGGTTGTCCTTCGTACTGGAAGAGTCCCAAAATGATATCATTGTTTCAGGTCAACGTACAATGTGGTGTCCATCTGTGGATGATCAGACCAATATTAGCCATCTGACTCTAGGCAAGTTGCTTAACTTGTTGGTGTCAGTTTCCTCATCTGTAAAATGAGCCGGAGAAGGAAATGGCAAAAGACTCCAGTATCTTTGCCAAGAAAACCTAGATGGGGTCATGAAGAGTCAGATGTGACTGAACAGAGCAACAAGAAAAAGAATAGCAATAACCAGGAGAGAAGCCAGGGAAGTAGACCATAGAGAAGGTGGGAATACCAATAAAGTGACATGGAGGCTACCCGAAAAGTTTCAATGTGGCAACCCAAGCTGGTGGCCATCAGGGTCAAATGGCCTGCTGTGGAGATCCATCAGCATGAGAGCCGAGAAAAGGCTTGGTCAGTCAAGCATCATGGGTAATAAGTGACAACAGATTTTCCATGAGCAGAATGAGGATCAACCCTTTGTTCAACAGAGTAGGGCCAGTCCATGAGGTAGTTTAGGTGAGTGGCTTTCGGTATTTTAAAGATAACAATAATTCTTAATCAATAGTATGATTATTGGATATTTATGTGGTGCTTTAAAGTTTTGCAAAGCATTTTCTGCCTCATTTGAGACTTGCAGGAACCCAGTAAGTCAGCTGTGACAGAAGGAAGAAGAAAAGGGCTGTCCACACACAAATTAAATATTTAGGCCACCAGAATGCCAGGGAAAGTTTGGCTGAACTTAAAAATGCCCAAAAGTATCACAAGGAGGCATAAAAAGGAAGGGAATGGGAAAGTCAAGCCCCAAACTGCATTCCCACCCAAGTCTTCTCTTCATATTTGCTCGGGGTGAGGCCCAAACTGAGCCCCCTGATGCCACTTGCTACCTATGTGATCTTAACCCCTTGGGTGCTGGGTCCTCATCCAGAAAATGATGGGATCAGAGTCATTGGCCTCCTGAGGTCCCTTCTCATTCTAGATTGGTGATCTTGGGCTCTAATTCTCCAGAAGTCATTGAGTCAGTCACTGAATACAGACTGAGTACCTACTGTATACCCAGAAGTCCCCTAGGAGGGGATATAAGAGAAGACATTGGTTCTGAATGAAAGGGGCTCGCCAGTTCCTTGGCATCATAGGGCTTAGGAGCAAATGTGATGTTTTTTGTTGTGGTTTATACAATAAGTGCTGGAGGAATTGTTTTTCCCCCATAACCTCTCTCCTTCCCTCTGACCTCAGGACAGATGTTCAGCCTTTTTTTACCCTCTCTATTCCAGAACAAGACCATTCTACCTTTAGGTCAGCAGAGGAGCCCAGAGAATTCCACCCCAAGTAGTTCCTGGGCCAGACAGTTCTTCGGGAGACCAAAGCTCCTCCTCCTCCCTAGGGAAAATGGAGCTCTCCCTCCATTCAAGTGTGCCAGTGGACCCACGAAAAAAGCTGGCTAAGGGAGGAGAAAATTCCTGGCTACAATAGAAGTAAACTTACAGAAAAGAAGAGAAATCTCAATGGGGCAAAGATTCCTAGAGCAGAAACACCCTCAGCACCACGCAGCAAACATGGCCGGAAAAGGTGAGGAGGGATATCCAGTAATGCCATGGCGCCCAAACGTTTTTCTTTAAATAAGAAAATTCGATTAGAATGATGAAGATCTACTTGGAATCTCTTGCCCCTCTGAGGACACATCTCTCTTTGGCTTAAAATGTACTGCTGGCTTTTTCCCTTTTGGCCTTGACGTGCAGGACATCTGTCCTTGTCAATATGGTCTCCCCTAACATGGCGGCTCCAGCTGATGTCTACAGCGCAGCTGTGATGCTCTCCTGAAGGGTGGAGGGAAGCATCCAGATGTCCCTAGCTGTCCCTCCATAGCCCTTCCCTTGCACCAAGCCCTCAGCACATAGCAGGTGCTCATCAGCATGTCTCTGATCCCCATAAATCAACCAACAAGTATTAATTAGGCCCCTCATATATAACATCTGCCCAGCTATTTTCTATTGATTCAAGTCTCACAAATTCCTTTCTTGACAGCCCCGGCTCTCCTCTGACTTGCCTCCAACAACACTCATTGTCCAGACCTCTCATTCAACCCTTGGCAGGTTCTGCTTTGCATTTCTAACTGGAAGTTCAGTGATTGTCAAAGACAAAGAAGCAGAGGACCATAAACACTAGAGTTGGGAAAAGCCTCAGATATCATCTACTCCAAGCCTTGGATCTTGGAGAAAAAGGTCCTGTGGCTTAGACTCCGAGGACCAGAGCAAGAAGACATCATGGTGTCCATGAAAACTAGCCCACTCTTTTAGAGAGGATGACATTGAAGCCCAAATAACAAGGACTTGCCCAAAGTCTTACCAGTATTAAGGAGAATTTGAACCCAAGTCTTAGGTAGCACGTTCAATTAGAACTGATTACTAGTCGTTTTTTACTAGTATTTTTAACACTGTCAAAAGAAGTAATGTGGTTTACTGGATAGAGATCTGGTCTCTGAGACAGGAAGATCTGAGTTCGAGTCCCACCTCCAATACATTCTGGCTGTGTGATTGAGCAAATCACTTCATCTCTTAAGAGCCCCAGGTAAGTCCTTAAGATTACGGATCCAGAGCAGATGCTGACCGACACTGGCAAAGGGAGTGCTCCTCATTGGGAGCACCTCACATCAATTATATCTGGGCCTCCCCGCCACCAAAAAGGACAGTAATCATAGGCATGAATAATCTTGATAATCAGGGTGCCCAGAGTCAGGAAGTATGGCTTTTTTCTTGGTGAACAGAGCAGAGCTCCCAGCCCCCCTACAGACATATCCTGGTTGTCCTGGAGCTGGGACGGCAGCAGAAGGTGGATGTGAAGCATCCCTTTTGGGGCTTCCTCTCTCTGGGTTTCAGTCATCATCTCATGGGAACTTTCAGTATCTTCCAATGAGTTCTGCCCAAGGGGCAGAAGGACAAGAGTCCTGCCAGGGGATTCAGACATCCAAGTGGAACAGGGCTATTCTGGCTTGGACTCAGGGAGGTCCCTGAATCCAACTCCCTAATTTGGTAGAGAGGAACGGAGGCCCCAAAAGATTATTAAGCACCTTCAGAGTCAACTAGCCAATAAGTGTCTGAATCGGGATTTGAACTCAGACCTGGTTGAATCAAGCTTTGCATCTCCCCCGCTCCAAGTGACCCACCAAACTTGCTCACAGGCAGGGGATCCGTGGCCTCCATCGGCCTGGGCCTGAGGTTGGTTATGTGTCCGATTCTCAGGCCTGGAATGAGGCAGGAGGAGATAAATGGATTGATTACAAGAGTGGTC
The DNA here is from genome assembly GCF_016433145.1 of Gracilinanus agilis. Classification (NCBI taxonomy): domain Eukaryota; kingdom Metazoa; phylum Chordata; class Mammalia; order Didelphimorphia; family Didelphidae; genus Gracilinanus; species Gracilinanus agilis. The sequence continues at coordinate 506,039,411 of NC_058133.1, read as the reverse complement.
TGCTACTTCTCAGACCGCCTGGCCAGATCGTGCATGTCCGAGAAGATGGACTGTCCAAACTCAATATTTTATCAGAGCCATATGAGCAAGATGTGGCCCCGGGCCCGGGGAGCGATGCCAAGACACACAGCAGGAAACAGCAAGTGTGTAAAACGAGACACTAGCATGAAGGCAGAAAGAAGGGGGGGTCAGAGCCTGCGTGCCAAAATGGTGCTTGGATCGTAGCAATGCAGCAGAGCCGACGGCCTTCAGGGTCTGCCTCGTCCCTCTCTAAGTCACCAGCCCTGCAACGGAACGGCCATGTGGCTACTCCTTGGGGGATGTGGGGACGAAGGAGAGGAGCCTTCCAGATTGCTCCTTCTGCGTTTTATCGGACAGGCAGGCAGAGAGGAGGAGAAGGGGCGCCCTCTGGCACACACGGTCCCCTAAAGCTCTCCTTGAAGGAGAACAAAGATGGCAATCAGAGAGAGAGAAAGTAGCGTAGAATGGATACAGCACCGGCCAGGGCAGGATAGGCTAGGATTGGAGAGGAGAGGATGGGATAGGAAAGAATTTTAGAACTTGGAAGGGATAATATATAGCCTAGAAAGGATCTTGGATGTCATCCAGCTGACGTCCAACCCATTCATTTACAGAGAGAGAAATGATCCGTGAACGGCCCCTTGATCATGTGGCGATGGCTGTGCTCCTGGCCTTTGGCCAAGTCACCGGGGATTCGGCCTCGGGTCATTCTCCATCCGTCCAGGAGTCAAGCTTGGACCTCTGGACTTCCGGAGATGCCCAGTTTCTTCAGCGTTCTTGGGGAGGATGAATATCAGCGTTCAGAATCGGTGTCAGAGAGCATCTCTGAAATGCCCTGCGCTGTCCCAGAGCCTTCTACTGTCCAGCGTTTCAAGGCACCAAAGCTTTATGAGCTTCTCACTGTGGGCAGATATTATATCAGACTCTGGAGTGAATGAGAATTCATTACAGGCAAAGCACGATGCTAAATGCCGGAGACTCACCTACGAAAATGGGACCCAGGCCCTGCCCTGGAGAAGCCGAAATTCCAAGAGGAGGAGAAGGTGGGCATAGACGTGGAGGGGACCATAGAGGCGGTTTGCCTTGGGGAAATCTCAGGGATGGAGCGAATACAAAGGGGAAGAGATGGCAAACGCTTTCCAGCAGCCATGACCATGGAGGGTCCAATTCTATGACTCAGAAAGGTACGGGGAGGCTAGGCACGGGGCAGCTAGAAGTAACCAAGAATCAGTGCAGAGATAGCATGCTAGCCTTGGAGTCTAGAAGATCTGAGTTCAAAACCTGTTCTAACATTTAATATTAATCAATAGACATATGTTTATTTTTTATATAAAATAATAAATATAAATATAAAATATAAAAATAAACTTATGTTTATTTTTTTAAACCCTTCTCTTTCTGTCTTAGAATTGATACAAGGTATTGGTTCCAAAACAGAGGAGTGGTAAGAGCCAGGCAATTGGGGCTAAGTGACTTGCCCAGGGTCACACAGCTAGGAAGAATCTGAGGCCAACTTTGAATACAGAACCTCCCATTTCCAAGCCTGGCTCTCTATCCACTGAGTCACTTTGCTGCCCCAACAAGTACTCTTTAGGAGCCTTTCTTGTGCCAGACTTTGTGCTAAGCACTGAGTACACATTCTCTACTTTGCAGGAGTTTACAGTCCATCCAGAGGAGACAGGTCCACATAGAAATAGATAGGAAATAAATGCAATATAATGTGGAGGACAAAGTCACTAACAGCTGGCCAGTTTGGGGTGGGGGATCAGGAAATGTCCCATGTAGAAAGCTGGGACTGAGTTAAGCCTTGAAGCAAATTAGGGATTCTAAGAGCTAACAAAGGAAGGAAGGAAGGAGTGTATTATTCCAGGCCTGGGGGACCATCAAGTGCCTTTGAAAGGATTCTTCATTCTTTGAAGTAGCAAAATCTGGAAAATGGAAATAGAGGGCTGGGCAGGAGGGATTGTAGCCATGGAATCAGTAAGAAGGCTGGAAAGAGAGACTGGGACCAGATAAGGCACTAAAGGAATTTAAGTACTAACAGAGGACTTTTTTTAAAAAATGTAATGAATTAATTAGAAATATTTTCCCATTCATGTTCTTTCCCTCACCTAACAGAGGACTTTTTATTTACTCCTTATTTATTTACTTTATTTTATTTACATTCCAAGCCCGTGGGGTTTCACTGAGCAGAAGAGTGACATAGATCTTTAATTTTGGAGAATTGTAGTTGTATGAATGTAGGAAAGTTATTTAGACTCTGTATCTCTGCTCCTGCATCTGTAAAATGGGAATATGGGATTCCCGACCTCTCAGGATGTGAGCTCAAAAGAGATACTGGATGTAAAAGTCTTTGCAAATTTGTAGTGGTCCTCTGAGAAATGAGGGTCCTCCAGCACATGGCGCCCGTAGGAAGAGAGGGACGGACAGCAGTGGTGCTTCTTCCCGCCTTCGACCACAATGCTCTCTTCTAGCTTTTCTTTCTTTTTATTTTAGCATCTTTGAAAATGTTTATTTAATTAATTGATTTAGAATATTTTTCCATGGTTCCATGATTCATGTTCTTTCCCTCCTCTCCTTCCCCCCCACCCCCCAGCCAATGAACAATTCCACTGGGTTTTACACGTGTCATTGATCAAGACCTATTTCCATATTATTAATATTTGCATCAAGGTGATCATTTTCTTAAGAAAGAGATGGTTTCCCTCCTGCTACCCCTGAAGCAAACAGCCCAGCACCCCTCATTGCAGCCCTGTAGCCCTACCTAGGAAGAGTGAGAGGACACGGCACTCCATGGAAGCTGCCTCTAAGATGCAGGGATGCAGCTTTTCCCAGGAAGAAACCTCATCCAGGATTCATAGCCATGTCCTGAAGCCACATCCCGGGCCCCAGGCAGGGCTGCCTCCTGCCATGACCTACGTAGCATCTGGCGATCCCCCAGACACAGAACATCTGAACAGGCCACAACCCTAAACAATGGGAGACAGGCGAGCCAGGATTCGCCTCTCCTGGCCTGGGCGAGCGGCTCAGTCCCTGGGCTCGCAGACCACACGGGTGGCAAGCGGGTCTGCTGTCTTTTCTGGCAAGGAAAAGGAAAAATTCTCCCAATCCTTTGGTGTCCTTTTGGGTGGAGCATATTCTCTGATAACGGGCCTGCTTTCCATCCCCATTTTCCTCGAGTGACAGATGTGGGAGGTTGGGTTTGTCCAAAGACACAAGAGGCGAGATCCATCTGGGTTCGCACTCAGGTTACTAGGAGGTCAATCGTTTTTCATGAGTTCTCTTTTAATGAGGGGTCCCCCAAGGCTTCTGCCTCATCGCTCCCTCTCTGGTGTGTTCTGTCAGTTGTCTTCGAGTCTGTATGTCTCCCTTTTGGTGCAATAATGGGCGTTTATGGGCTGCTAAGGAGAATGTCCCTGTGTCTAGGAGCCCAAGGCAGGTTCCCATCCATTTCATCCTTGCTCAAAATCAGAGCAATGGAGTGGGGGGATCCCCTGGGAAACAAGGCACTTTCAGAAACAGTTCTCGTGCCACAAGTCCTTGGAATAGGGGACCCTGAGGCGACTTTCTCAGGAATCATGTTTCAAGTCCATTATTGTGCTCTAGCTACAGTGCCAGGAGGTGCTTAATAAATGACCACTTAATTGAATTAGATGGAACTAGGGACAGGACCTCTGCACTCAGTCCAAGGAGCAGGAGGGCCCCAAACATGGCTTTATCAAAGTATCTGAGGCCAGATGCTTTCTTATTTTTAGAATCAAATATAAAACCCTTTGCTAAGGGGGCAGCTGGGTGGCTCAGTGGATTGAGATCCAGACTTAGGAAATTCTGGGTTCAAATCTAGCTTCAGACACTTCCTAGCTGTGTGACCCTGGGCAAGTCATTTAACCTCCATTGCCTTGCCTTGGAACCTGTATACAGTATTGATTTTAAGAAGGAAGGTACGGGTTTAAAAAAAAACAAACCCAAAACCCTTTGCTTGGCATTCAAAGCCCTACCTCCCACCTTCTCAGGTTTCTTATACCTTACTCCCTTGACATATACTCTTCAGGCCACTGACCCTGGCCTCCTGACTATTCCATGAACAAGACCCTCCATCTCTCCACTCTGGGCATTCTCTGTCTGTCCTCCATGCCGAGGAGGGTCTCTCTCCTCCTCCTTGACTCTGGCTTCCTTTAAGTCCCAACCAAAATCCCATCTTCCTCCAGAAGCCTTTATTAATCAATTCTATTCATTCTGGTGCCTTTCTCATGTCGATTATTTCCAATTTATCCCATCTAAAGTCTGTTTATACATAATTGTTTGCTTCTTGTCTCCCTGATGAAACTGGGAACTCCTGGAAAGTGGGGTCTCTGTCCTACCTCTTTTGGTATCCTCAGTGGTCAGCACAGTGTCTGGCACATAGGAGGCATCTAATAAATGCTTTCTGACTGACTGAATGAAATATATCTATTGTTTCTCCCTCTTCCAGAGAGCTATTCCTTAAGCCAAAGAATAATAAAGAAAAAAGTGAGTAAAACTAACCAACCGGTCCATCAAGTCCGACAGTGTATTCCATGCTCATAGCCTCCCTCCCCTGAGATGAATGGTGGGCTGTCTCTGCCAGCTGCTAAGGTGAGATCCTGGATCATTGATAACTTAATAGCTGCACTCACCACTTCTCTGCCCACAATCTTCCTCACCAAAATACTCCTCTCTGACACCACTCACCCACGTGTCTTGCCTCCTCCTATTAGACCATAAGTTCCTTGAGGATGGAGAGTATCACTTTGGGGTTACTATCCCCAGCAGTAGCACAGAGCTTGGCACACAGCAAACACTCAATAAATCCTTCCTCTCTCCCTCCTTCTCTCCTCTTGGGCTGTCTAGGGGAGCACTGAATAATGAGCTTCCAAAATTGTGCTGAATGCCTTGTCCAAGATCACACGTTTTCAAGAGTTTTCAATCCTTTCAGTTGTATCTGACTCTTCAGGACCCCATTTGGAATTTTCTTGGCAGATACACTGGAGTGGTTTGCCTTTCCTTCTCTAGCTTGTTGACAAAAAAGGAAACTGAGGCAAATAGGGTGAAGTGACTTGTCCAAGGTCACACAGCTAATAAGTGTCTGAAATCTAATTTGAACTCAGGAAGAAGAGTCTCTGGGCTCAGGACTCAATCCACTTTACCACCTAACTACCCCCAAGATCACAGAAGCAGTATATTTTCAGAATAGGATTAGAGCTGAGTTCCTCCGACTCTAGAATGGGTACACCTCAAGAATATGAATGGCCATCACATGGAAGGAGAGTCAACATATTTTCTTTGGCTCTCTAGGGTAAAACTAGTAGGCAAAGGACAGAGGTCACAAAATGGCCCGTTTAGGCTTGGCATCATAAATAAATCGCTACCTGGGAGAGTTGTCCAAAAGCAGAACTGGCCGCCTCACTGGGGGGCTGGATCATCTCTTGGCAGTAACATTGTAGAAGAGATTTGGGGGGCTTTAGGGGTCTGGGGGGGGGATAGAAACTGAACAAGATGTCTCTGAAGGCTCTTCCAACATTGAATTCTGGGATTCTTTGATTTTGAAAGACAGAGAGAGCTCCGTGAAAATGAAATTAATATAATCATGGCCTCAGAATAAGACAGGGGCACGTCCTACCCACTGCCCCCAGGAGGAGGTCTAGGTCCAAGATCCTGAAATCGGAGGAGGCTACGGTGGGCCTCGGGATGAATGAGACTAGGCAGGCACTCCTGTTCAGATCTGCGGAGTGTTGTAGAAGGAAGGAATTTGGCTTTGAGCCTGATCCAGACAAGACGTGAGATGGGGGCGATAGGACATGAGTTCTCCCTCTAACAACATCTGAAATATTTATAGCCCTTATCTCTCTCCCCATCTCAAGGCGCTTTAGAAGAGCTTTCAGAGGCAACCCTCAGCCATCTCACAGGGTTACTGTTTAGTTAAAAGCTCATAAAAGCCAGGGGGAGAAAAAGCATTCTAAATTGCACCTTCCTCCAGATGAGGGTGACTCAGCCACTGCCAAGTTGAGACTGCCGCCTTCAGATAACAGAGAACTTGCCTGCTGATGAGGCCCAATGACAGCAGAGCCTTGGGCTCTTGGTTGAACTTTCTAGCATCGGAATCAAAATAGCACCTGCTGCTGTGTCCAAGGAAGGCCAAGATGAGTTTCTAAAGCTCAACAACCAGCTCCTTCCTGACGGGCCTCAGAGAAGGTGCTATGTGACATGGTTGATGCTGGAAGCCGCACGACATGGGCATTTAAGGCTAAGAGGGCCAGAGCGGGAACCCCAAAGACCTGAGGCTGAAAACTACCCCCAACTGTGGGACCCAGCAGAAGTCAACTTGAGTTCTTGAGCCTCAGGTTCTTTCTATTGATAATGAGAGGATTGGACTCGGTGACTGCCAAGTTCCCTTCTTCCTGGTAACTGATGGGCTTCTGGTCTGTATTCTGTCTTCTCTCAATTGATCACAATCCAAAATTTAACTGATGTCTAATTCTTCCTCTGTAATTGACCATCCCCAGAGATCTCTGGTTTAGAGCTATATTTTTTTTTTAAACCCTTTCCCTCCAGTTTAGAATCACCAAGGCAGAAGGACATTAAGGGCTAGGCAACTGGGGTTAAGTGACTTACCTAGGGTCACACAACTAGGAAATATCTGAATCCACATTTGAACCCAGAACCCTCCCTACTCTAGACCTGCTCTCAACCCACTGAGCCACCTAGCTGCCCCTGTTTAGGCTATATTTTGAATGAATTGCCTATGATAATAAGATCCTCCCAGGTAAATGAGAGGCACCCTAAGATCTTAGTGTCTTAGGGATTAACCTTCAGACTCTCATGAGCCTTAAAAGAATCCTACTTGTCCCAAAACAATCACTCCTGGTATGGTCTTTCCTCTAACCTACTAATCCCTAAGTGGCAGAAGATCTGCTAATAATAGCAGCAAGATCCTTTCTGCCAGAAAATGAGCGCCACGCAGGAGGGGACCATGATGCCAGCTCCACACGACCGACTGCTTGCCAGGCAGATGCCAAAGTGATGAGAGGTGTCACTGAGGGAGGAGGGGCTCCCTTCACTGCATTTGGCCTGTGGCTTCCTGCCAGGCTGGGCTATGCTGCTAATGTACAGCCCAGAATAATTAAATTCCATCATCTTCTAGAGCTGGGGCAGCGGAAAATTAAAGGCTTTTCATTGGCCTCTGCCAAAAAATTTATTGAAGTGTAATCTGAATTTGCTCTTTGGAGAAGGGACAACCTTCCAAGCCAGTGTCTAGGCTAAAGTAACATAGAGAGTGAGCCTTTGGAGTTTTCAGAGCCCTTTTCACACTGTCACTCTATGAGGGGAGTTTTTCTTTCCTTCCTTCCTTCCTTCCTTCCTTCCTTCCTTCCTTCCTTCCTTCCTTCCTTCCTTCCTTCCTTCCTTTCTTCCTTCCTTCCTTTCTTCCTTTCTTCCTTCCTTCTCTCTTTATTCCCTTTTCTTTCTCCCACCCTCCTCCTCTTCCTTTCTTCCTTATCTCTTTTTCCCCTTTTCTTTCTCTCACCCTCCTTCTCTTCCTTTCTTTCTTCCTCCCTTCCTTCTTCCTCCAACCCTTCCTTCCTCCTTTCATTCTCTTCCTCCCTTCCCTTCCCTTCCC
>NC_058133.1:506011951-506031601 GCF_016433145.1 Gracilinanus agilis | reverse complement strand
CTTTCCTTTCCTTTCCTTTCCTTTCCTTTCCTTTCCTTTCCTTTCCTTTCCTTTCCTTTCCTACTGCCCTGTCCTGATAGAAGGAATCTTTTTATTCAGGGAATTCCTTACAACAATGAAATCATAGGTACAGTCATGGATTAAAGTGATGGACTCGACTTAAGGAGGCAGAAAGACATGAATGTGAATCTTACTTCAGATGCTTATTAGTTCTGTGAACCCCCCACAAGTCACACAACTTGAGTTTCCACATTTGTAAAAATGGGAGAAAAATGGCACCTATCCCCCAGGGTTGTTTGAGTTTCAAATGAGACAGCATAGATAAAATGCTGTCAAACTTTAATCACTATGTGTTGGTGGTTATTATTATTGTTGTTGTTTTTGTTATTCCTGCTCCAATCTCTGCAGGACCAGGACTTGATAAGTTGGCCAAAGGAAGGCTTTTTAAGGATAAGAGTAGGTTGCAGAGTCAGGAGGAACAAGGGAGGGGTTCAAGATGAGAGGAAGAGAAGAAGAGAAGATGTGAAGAGAACTTGGATCACCTTCTTCCTTGATTTTACTGAGGGGAAAAGTGAGCTTCTGAAGAAAGATGTCTCCCCCAAGGCCCGAGAGCAGAGAATCAGGAATTGGACGCATGTTTCTTGATCCTAATTCCAGAGCCTTTTCCACCATCTGACTGCAAAACAGTCTAGATCAGAGAGAGGAATCAGGCAGGCTTAGGAACAACCAAAGGATTCAAGCCCCAGTTCTGTCAGAGAAGACTGTGCAGGAGATTCTGGAGCCAAAAGCTCAGGGCCAATTCCCAGCTTCACTTTGGTGACTTCCTTCTCTGGGCTCAGTTTCCAGACTAGATGCTTCTTGTTAAGGTACTTTCAGCTCTAACAGCCTATGGCTCTACTTCAAAAAGGATAAAGGGATTTCTGACTTCCTCTTCCTCATCCCACACAACCAACCAATCCCATCAACCCCTGCCCCAAGCCTTGTCCATTCTCTATCCCTGATAAGTCTCTTTGGTCCCATTGCTGTTGGGTTGGTGGTTCAGCCTTTCATCACTCCTTCTCTGAATGATTATATTAGCCTTCTTGTCACTCTCCTGTTCCAAGCCTGAGTCCAGTTCTTGATCTTGCTATTCAAGACCCCCTGGCTCCAACTTCTCTTTCCATCTCCATTTCTCCTTCTACTCTTCTATGTGCTTGAGATATACTTGGCATTTGGGTCCTGAACATGTCCAAAACTTTCCCACCTTTGTGACTCTGATCATTCCGTTATCTACACTGAAGACAGCTTTCCTCCTTCAAACACCATCTGAGAAAGGCTATTCTTTAAAAATCTTTTTAGGTTCCTAAGAATCATCACATAAATGATAGGCTTGTGGCTGGAATTGGACTCCAATTCCTGGAAGTCTTTATGGTTGGGAATGCCAAACAGAGTGACCCTGCCCAAATTCCTCTAGGTCCTGGTTTTTTTTTTCTTTTCTATTATGAACTTAACAGTGATCAACAATCAATTCTTAGAAAACAAGGGCTGGGAGCAGTTAGGTGGCTCAGTGGATTGAGAGCCAGGCTTACAAATAGGTTCAAATCTAGCCTCAGACATTTCCTAGCTGTGTGACCCTGGACAAATCACTTAAACCCAATTGTCTAGCCCTTCATTCTTCTGCTTTGGAACCAATACTTAGTATTGATTCCAAGATGGAAGGTTAAGGGTTTAAAAAAAGGGAAAAGGAAATGAAGGCTGATACCTGGGTTCTGTGTTGGAGCAAATGCCTCATTTCTCAGCTCAATCCTTTAAGGCATTCATGATAAACTAACAGCTGGGACAGCATTATTATTATTGTTTTTTCTTTCCTTCTTTGAGAGGCTCCATTTCCTTTGCATATTACCCTCAGTTTAAAGAGCAAAGAGAACATGAAGGAAATTCTGCCACAGTATCTTCAGGGTTAAATTTCCTATACTCAGAATTACTGGTACCTATCATACCATTTTTTAATGATAAATATGTTCACCTGACCATCCAGAACATGTTCTTTTATATGAACTCTGGCCTCTTTCTTCATTCTTTTTAACTCATGTGCCCTCCACATGGCATAGTTCCTGAATGACCTAGAGCAAGTAGACACAACCCAGGCCAATTTGGAACAATCCCAGTCTCCAAGAAGCAGACTCCCAACTGCATGCTGTAGAGAACCAGAGTTAAGGTGACCTGGTCTTGCTATCCTCCTGTAGAGCGTGGCAGAGATCGCCCCCAAAATGAGAGGAATAAATTATATTCATAGAGTGCCCTAAAGTTTGTAAGTGCTTTATGTATGTTATCTCATTGGATCCTTAGCGCAGTCCTGTGAGATGGGTGCCAAAGACATTTTTGTCTCCATTTCCCAGATAATGAAATTAAGTCTTAATGATGTTGTGGCTTTTCTATGGTCATATAATTGCTGTCAAAGGCAGGATTTGAACCCAAGTCTTTCAGATTCCAAATCCAACAGTCTATCCACTCTCTACTCTCATAAGGAACTAGTGGGCAGAACTGTAGGCTTTAGCTCATCACTTAGGATTGGCAAAATCTATGGGAGATAGAAACAGGAAAGAATTTCAGAGGACAGGATAGTATCCAAGTTCACAGCCTTATGGGTGGCTGGGTTCCCAGGTTGGTTAGAGGAAACTTGGCTTGGAACCTTGGAATATCAATGGAGACATGAATACATGCCACAATAAAAAAGGATAAAGGTTTGGAGAGGCACATTACAAAGGACAAATAGTCATTCCCTCTACTTCCTCGTGGCCTTTTGATCTGTGCAGAATTACTTGGCTGCAATTCCCTGTTTGAGGTCCCATTTATCCTTTGGATGTTCCTGAGAAACCTTGGCTTCTGACCCATCTGGCTCTTGGTTCATGCTTACTAAGATTCTGATTTGAACTTCTTTTGTTCTCCCCCTCAGCTCTGGAGATTACCTTCATACCGTCATTACAACCCTCTTCTCTGACAGAGAATATAATGGTATTAACTTTTGGCTACCACATCACACTGTTGAGATATATTGAGCTTGCAGTCCACTAAGAATCTCAGGTCTTTTTCAAAGAATTGGTGCTATCAATTTCTTCAATGCACATGATGGTCATAAGAATTCTTATCATATGGAACACTTGATTCTCTTTGCATTATTCATAAGAAATATAAAAATATTACATATGATGAAGACTTGGCACTCATACCTTAGGGTCTCTTACTAAAGATTAAGATGTAGAAAAATTCTATGAAGAACTCCATAGTATCCTCTAAACCAAGTCAACACTGACATTGATAACTGGTGAGTTAAATGCAAAAGTAGCCCTGGGGAAGAGGCCAGAGAATGATATACTGGGGGAAATGGTTCAGGATTTAGAAATGAAGAGTCCAAATGCTGGTAGACTACTCAGAATTCCCAAGACATCATCATAAATCATTTTGTGTATCTTAAAAAGCAGAAAATGGCTGGTTTCCGATATGGAAGCCACTTCTGGATCAAGTGTTTATTGACATTCAGTAAGGGCCAAAGGCTAAAGAAGAGAGGCACCGTGGACAATTACAACAGGGTATGGTCTGTGCTGGTAGAGGGAGATCACGGACTGCTGATGTAATGATTCATTCACAAGTTACTGATGCTAACAACATAGAAGAAGAGATATTTATTAGGATGATCAGCGTTTTCTTCAGAAGTTTAACAGTATAAAGCAAGTGCCATCCATAGTGAGGCAGCCAATGAGGCTACATCCCACTAATGTGCCAGGAAACACTTGAACCCCATGCCAAGTGGAGAGACATGAAAGCTGGGAGCAGCTCTGGTCTAGAGTCTACAGCTTTAGACCAGGTGATGCCAAGAATATTCCTAGCTAAACTAAAGAGAGAAAAGCAAGAGAGAATATGGTATATGGCAGTGATGGTGAATCTTTTAGAGACCGAGTGCCCAAACTGCAGCCCTCATGCCACATGTAAGCCCCCTACTTTGCCCCAGACAGGGGAGGAAGGAAGTGTTCCCATTGGGTTGCTGGGTAGAAGAGTGGGTGATGAAAAATTGTCCTCAGGCACAGTGGAGAGGGGGATCAGAGCAGCCCCCTCTGGCACATGTGCCTTAAGTTCACCAACACAGGTATAGGGGATAGAGCAGTAAACATGGAGTCAAGAACTGGGTATAAATCCTGATGCAAACATTTACTAGCTATGTGACACTTCTCTGTGCCTCAGTTTCCTCATCTAAAAATGGGAGAGGGGTCATTGCACTTGATCACTTTTAAGGAACCTTCCATATCTTATACAATGAATTAGGGGAAGGAATGAATATGTCAGCATTCTTTTAGTAATCTACTTTCATCACTAATAACAATGGAATAACTAACTTTGAATTCTTACAAACCTCAATGTGCCATCTGAGCAAGAAAAAAAATGAAAAACAAGTCAAGAAGGCAGCTAGACCAAATATACACTGAATAAACTAATGCTGGAGGTTATAACATTTGAAAAACATTGAAGGATTGGATTTCAAGATGTCTGAAAGAGGGGAAGATACCATATGATTAGTAAGAAATCACAGATAGGGCAGCAGCTATGTGGTTTAGTGGATCAAGAACCAGGCCTAAAGATGGGATGTCTTGGGTTTAAATCTGGTTTCAGAAACATCCTAGTTGTGTGATCCTGGACAAGTCACCTAACCCCAGTTGCCTAGCCCTTACTCCTCTTCTGCCTTGAAACCAATACACTTTTGATTTTGAGATGGCAGGTAAGGGATAAGAAAAAGAATAGAAATCACTGATGGCAGAAAAAGGCATTAAAAAGATAAACAACTGCCAATCCATGATCCTATTTGCTCAGCTTTCTAAAATCTTTCTGAGAATGATCTGTACACCTATCAAGTTCATGCTTTATGAAAATATGAGAGAGGAACAGGCAGATTTTTTGTAAATTATTTTCTACAGTAGACTGCATTTTCACAGTCACATGATTGACTCAGTAGTATTCATTTGTTAATCATCAGAAATTATTTAAGTAAAATAAACCACAGCCCTAAAGGCTTACTTCTCCACTCAAATCAAGATTACACAAAATTCTAACACTCTGATGGCAGAAAGTGAAGAAGAATGAGAAGTCTCTTAATGAGCATGAAAGGAGAGAGTGTAAAAGCTGCCATAAAGCTTACCATAAAAAAATCCCAAGATTGGGGTGAAGTAGGAAGCTCTTGAATTGAGAGGCAAGTGTAGAGATGGGAGGGTCTGGGTTCAAATGGTCTCAGACACTTCCTAGCTGCGTGACCCTATGCAAATCACTTAACCCTCATTGCCTAGCCCTTACCTCTCTTTGCCTTGGAGCCAATGCACAGTACTGATTCTAAGAAAGAAGGTTAAGGGTTAAAAAAACAAAACCTGAGATCATGGCAACTTGATCTCATCACTTCCTAGCAAACAGAAGGAGAAAAAATGGAGGCAGCATCAGATTTTTATATTCTTGAGCTCAAAGATCACTGTAGATGGTGACTGCCCCCAGGAAATGAAAAGACCTTACTCCTCAGAAGGAAAGCTACAATAAATCTAGATCACATACTAAAAAGCAAAAACATCATCTTACTGACAAAGGTCTGTAGAGCCAAAGCTATGGCTTTTTCAGAAGCAATGTACGGCTGTGAGTTGGACTATAATGAAAGCTGAGTGCAACAGAATCAATGCTTTAGAACTATAGTGATGGAGAAGACTTTTGAAAGCCCCTTGGACAGCAATGAGATCAAATCAGCCAATTACTTAAAGAAACTCATTCAGATGATTCACTGGAAGGTCAAATCCTAAAGCTGAGGCTTAAATACTTGGGTAACATAATGAGAAGACAGGACTCATTGAAGAAGATGCCAATACTGGGAAAAGTTGAAGGCAAAAGGAGATGGGGATGACAAAGGATAAGATGACTAGATAGTGTCATGGAAACAAAGAACATGAGCTTGGACAGACTTCAGGAAGTAATGAAGGATGGAAGGGCCTGCTGTGCTATGGTCCATGGAGTCTGGAAGAGTTGGACATGACTGAATGAATGAACATGAAAAATTATTACCACATGATCCTAAGAAGCAAAGGTCTCTCATGAAGGATGTCATGCAGTGTGGAAAAGCTCATCCCTCCTAGTGTAATCTGGAAAAACCTTTGGCTTATATGCCTCAAGACCACTTTGGTAGTGTCAACAGGCTGCTCTAATCCCTCTTTCCCATGCTGTCTCTTCCCATCTGTCTCCCTGCTCTGTGTGCTGGGGTGCTTCCAGTTAAGCCTTAATGCACCAAAACAAAGGACCAATACTTTTCCAGCATCAAATGGATCATCAAGCTCTTCCATGAAGTCAGAATGCTTTAGTCAAAGCACCGAATCCTAGCACCCCATAGACGGTGAAGCTTTGATTGCAAGATAACACCATCCAGATCAAGATAAGAACTACTCTTTGAAGAGATCCACAACCTCTCAAAAGATATCAGCCTAATGATGTCTACAGGAACATAAGAAACCTAGAGAAAATGTCATTGGCCCAGAAGATAAGAGGTAGGTGGCTGGAGTGGCACCTCCACTTGGTACTCCAGCACCTTGGACAGATCCCACTGCAGACCAGAATTGGAGGAAGGAGAAAGTGAGCTTGCTTGTGTTTAGGAAATTATACTCCACTTCCAATGATACTGACTGACGCAATACCCCATCTTTCTTCTGAAGATGGTAGGTGACTTTGCACAATACCTCAAGAATCAAAACTGTGGGCGACAGTCCAAAAGACAAATGGAAATTTATGGTAGGTGTAAACAGCTTGTGATACATCTCCACTGTTGACTTGCATGCCTGAAGGGTTATAAAGGATGTCAACCTGGAAATATATGTTTGGAAAAGGAGGTTGGCTGCTTATACAAGAAAAACTGAGAGCTATAGAGCAGAAAGCCCAAGTGTGGCACCGGTATGGTGACATGGAGAACTACCTAAAGAACTTAGATGAAGGCCTCTGACATGTTGGGCTTGTTGTCCTCTATTGAGGACTCAAAGATAAGGATGAGAATCCCACAGGATTAAAAGATATGAATGAACAACAACCAATCATTTCTCAAGCACCCTACTAAGCTCTGAGGCTTCAAAGAGAAAAATTAGACACAATTCTTGTTCTCCAGGAGCTCACATTCTAACTGGAGGGGGTGGGAGATGGGGGAGGAGACAACATATATGAGGTTTCAGCTACAGGTCAGATGGAGATGTCCAGTCTTTATACTTCCCATTTCTGTTGATAAAACTATGTTTAGAGTAGGGGCAGAGCAGCTAGGTGGCTCATCAGACAGAGAGCCAGGCCTGGAGACATGTGGACCTGGGTTCAAATCTGAATTCACATTTCCTAGTTGTGTGATCCTGGGCAAGTCACTTAACCCCAATTGCCTAGCTTTTACCACTCTGTTGCCTTGGAACCAGTACAATACACAGGTAGGTAAGGGTAAAAAAACTCCAAAAAAACTATGTTGATTTCTGATGCTGAACCATTTGATAATGCCAAAGATTATCGTGGTAATCCATTCATCTTGGGGGTCTTCAATAGCTGTGGCTACTGAGGTGACAGAGGCTACTGTACCCATAGAAGAAGTCATCAGGTTGAATCTCTATGTCAAATCTTTCCTTGGACTCTAACTTCTGGGGCCAGGCTAGAAGTAGAGCTGGTGGTCTGGTGGTTGCTGCCTTGGGCTTTCCTGGGTATAACATTTATTGGTTGGTGGTAGTGGTGGCAGGGATGTGTTCACTAAGCATTTACTAAATGCTTGCTGTATGCTAGGCATTAAGCTGGGGAAAAGGGGTGGAAGTGAGGGGGGAATTCACAGATTAAAATGAGGGGACAAATAGCTCCTGCCTTTAAAGGACTTAGATTTTACTAGAGTGACTTACCCATTTAAGATAAATTGAAAAGGTGGAGAACACTAACAAGGATGAAGGGGTGGGATTCTGGAAAGGCTTCCTGTAATTGAGGTGCCTCAATTTAGCCTTAGGTAAAGTTATTTCTCCTTCATTTTAATTTTCAAAAAAACAAACCTCCCATTTATCACACACATTGTATTTACCAAACGTTGGGCTGAGTAGATGTCAGGTTTCTAGGAGGCAGAAGTGAGGAGCTGCTAGAGCCGTGCATTCTTAGGCATTGGAACGATGTGGACCAAAGTGGGAGAGAAACTGCCAAGTTTGGGGAGCAACAAATTGGCCAGTCTGGCTGGAATCCAGGTCATCAAATTGTAATGTGGTGTTATTTTAAGTGTAGGGGAGAAAAGGAACACCAGTGATTCTTGAGGATGTTGATCTGTGATCCCTGGGGGATAGTTAGGAGAGCTCCCTGAACAGAGCGAGTAAACCACACCTGCTCTACCACAGCTGAAATTGGGTTGGAATCCATGTTATGAAGGGAGGGAAAGAAAGGTAACCCATCTCCTTTCTGCCTATTGGAGATCACCACAACATCTTTAGAAGCTCAGGCTCCTTTCAGCCACATGAGAACAATAGGGTCTCAACATCTGATTCTCATCTGTAGCACCTTTGCCCTGAGAGCTGATCTCACCAAAGCCTTGGAGGAATCCAGGCTTCCTCCTCTCCAAGGCATTATAATCCTTTGGGGTTTTCCTCCCCTTTTCCATCACCTCTCCTCCCTATAAATCTCAGACATGGGCCCCTTCCTCTCTCTGCATATCAGTTCCCCACCCCCTCCAACTTCTTTGGCTTCTCTAAATTAAACACATTCCAGAGCAGGACTTGGAGTCACCCAGAGGCTAAGAACTGATACTTCCCAAAGGCATTTCCACCAAGGGTCACCATTTACTTCTATTACCCAGTTATGCCCCTCCCACACTGGGAGATGTGTGAGTGTCCAAACTACCATCTCTAGGATTTGACAGTAGATAGGGAAGGAATTCTCCAAATTGGTATAACCCAGGAGAACCTGTGAGTCATGGGAAAACATTAAAACAGCTTGGGACTGGCCATATAGTAGTTATTTAAGAAATACTTGATTCAGTGGGCTTAGAAACCACTACAGTGGTCGCTGGTCAGAAATTTAGTGCTAGAAGGGACTTACTGGTCCCTGAGTCCAGTCTCCTTGTTTTATAGAAAAAAGATAAAGGCAGAAAGGTCACATAGCTACTAAGTGTCTGAGGTGAGATTCGAACCCCGGTCTTCCTGACTCCAAGCTACGTGGCTTCTCTGGTCTCATTTTGGTTAGTTGTCAGCTAGTCATGCATCTGATATAGGCTCTCCTCTGTGATCAGGAAGCTTCCCTGAAAACTCTTTTGGTTGCAGGCTGCTTAGACAACTCAACCATGCTCTTTCCCTCTCCTGACATGGCTGCCATCTTCCTGCTAGCTCTTATCACCTTTCACTTCAACTGTGGCAATTTCTTTTGAAGTGGTCTCCCTTCTTCAAGCCTTTCTCTTCTCCAAACCGTCCTCCACACAACTGCCAAAAGGTCTTCCCTTAAGTGCACATTCTACTCCCCTCCTCGGCCAACTCTAGTGGATCTCTGTTGGTCTAGGATAAAATTGGGAATCCTTCTTGGCTTTTAGAGCCCTTTACAAACTAGCTCCTAGAAGTCCATCTCTGTGGTTTCATTAAATGTCCCCTTCCACTACTCTAAGGTCCAGTCAGGCTGAATTTTTCTATGCTCTTCACATAGAATATTCTATCTCCCATCTCTGGGCTTTTGCACTGGCTGCTCCTCATACCTGAAATGCCCTCTTTCATGACCCCATAGAATCCTTCTCCTTATTAGAGTCCCAGATGAAGCATTATCTTCTACAGAAAGCTTTCCAGATACCAACAGCAAGCGTTCTTCCTCCCTAACTCTCATATTTACTTGGTGTTTATAACCTATATCTTCCCTGATAGAAAGTAAGCTTATTGAACACAGGGATGGCTTTACTTTTGGCATTGGCATTCCCAGTGCCTAGCACATAGTAGGCATTTAATGCATGTTGACTTATTAGACATTACGCTCCAACATACAAATAACTATGCCATTTAACTGATTTGGGGTGGGTACTCAAAGCATTCGTCACTGAGTGACAAAAGGAAAAATGCTTAGTGCTGGTGCACACAGAGGGGCCACTCGAATGCTACAGGAAAGTGACTTTCCAGAGCCCATGTTTCCTCTCCAAAGAGCGGTTATTACTTCCCCTACCATAATCGTCCATGTCTTTGCCATTGGAGAACACTATGGGCATGGGATGGGTAATTAGCTGTACAAATGGAACTGATTTATTCTGCTGGCTCAGACTATATTACCAGGAAATTATTTGCATAGTGTTACATTATTTACATATGGGAAACTAGGCTCCCATGTGCCATGGCTACTGCATTCTCCTCCCTTCCAACCTGGGCTATCAGCACCATGTGCTGTGGCCATCCTGCCCCCAAGGGGCGTGTAAGGAAAGCCTGGGTCCTGTTTTCATCCCATCTGGGTGCTATCCTAGGGAGCTAGGGCCATTCCATCTCCCAGCCCCAGGGAAAATGAAGAGGTCAAAGGCTCATGCAGGGAACTGTAAGCTGTGCCATCAGTGTGCAGAGAAATATTCTTCCAGCCATCACCAAGGAGGATGGAATCATTGTTCAATTTTATGAAAGCTTTCTATGCTATAGTACACCAGCAGCTGTTTTCCATCTCTGCTGAGGTCAGGATAAAAGGGAAAAGGTTTAAGATACAGCAAAAGGGACTTAAGTTAGAGATAAGAGAGTGTGCCTTGAATATAAAAATTGTGAAATACTGGAAGACATTACCAAAGGAGGATCACAAACAGCCTTCTCCTATGATTTCAGAGTGGGACAGACTCCCATCTGTCTGGGGGTAATTAAGGTACAATCCTGGAGGAATGGATATAGGAGTCTAAAGTCTCCTCCAGCCCGTTCATTTTATGAATCATGCAGGGTACAACCCTCAGCCCCGCTGCAGCCCAAAGCCATTTTGCTTGGGCCAGACTATGATGAAGGTTAGTGACCTTGGCACAAGAGCTGGTGCAAGATATATGCCTTTTGGAAGCCTCTCCAAATGCCTTTTCAAGGACTGGCTGTCCTCTTCCACTGGCTGAATGAATCATGGCGGCAGGTAGTCTCTCCCATTCTATGGGATTGATGGAAGAAATGAAATCATCTAAGTTTTTATAGAAGAATCCTAGACACCTCCAGAAAGCTGAGAGGGTGACGCCATCCCTATGACCCACCTTGGTAAGTCCTAAATCCAATATAGCCTAAAGCCAATATAGCTTAAATCCAATAAATCCAATATACTCCCAATGCTTGCACGACTGCATTCAGCCCTCACTACTGAACCCTCCCAACTTTCTTTCCATCCTCGGGTCTCTGCTGAAGCTGTTCTCCCCAAGGTCGCCAGTGACTCCTTAGAGCCAAGTTCTAGCTTCAGTCTTTGTCCTCTCTAATCTCCCTTTTGGTCCCTTTTGCCCTCTTGATCTTTTCTCTTTGCTTGGCTTTTGGGACTCCTCAATCTTTGGGTTTTCTCTTCCCTCTCTAACCCCATTGCTTTCTTGTTTGTTCACTGTTGTTGCTGTTGGGGTTCCCGAGGTTAGGAACTTGGCTTTTACATCTCCTGTTTCTTTAATCTGCCCTCAAGGATCTCATCCACTCCCATCTACTTCTATCTGGATCCATCAAACAAGTAAGCATTGATTAAGTACCTACTATGTGCCAGGCAACTTTAAAATCTCTTTTCCTTAAACCCTTGCCTTCCATCTTAGAATCAATACTATGTTTTGGTCCCAAGGCAGAAGAGCGGAACAGACTAGGCAATGAGGGTCAAATGACTTGCCCAGGGTCACACAGCTAGGAAGTATCTGAGGTCAGATTTGAATCCAGGACCTCCCATCTCTAGGCCAGGCTCTCAATCTCCTGAACCACTAGCTGTCCCCACAACTTTAAAATTTTAATGCTTAGCCTTGACTCATCTCTGGAATACTAAGCTTTCATCTTCAGTTTCCTACCAGAGATGGCACCCCAAACTCAACTTGTTTATGAGCAAATAGTCTCCTTTTACTCAAACCTGCTCCTTCTGACTTCCTTGTTTTTGTCACGATTCACCTAATCATTCATGTTAGAAACCTTGGTATTGGTCTTAGAAATGGGCGAGGAAAGAGTCCATCAGTCTTCAAGTCCTCTTGACCACCTTACTGATAGCGGCACACTACCTGCTCTCCACTCCCCTCTTTCTATTCTCACTGCTCCCACTGTAGAACAGGTCCTCGTTACCTGCCAGTGTGTCTGTCATCATCTCCTAATAAGAGGCCTTCTTATCTAAAGTATGTTCCTCTTTCATCTGTCCTTTTCACCAAGGCTTGATTAATTTTCCTCATTCAGAGATCTGGTCAGTGTAGTCTGTGGTGTCTAAATTCTGACTGATCACTGGGGAAGAAAGTAGGAAGAAGAGAGGCATGTTGGTATTGCTGTATGCTCATGCAGTTTTTGTTTATAATCCTATTTTTTAAACCCTCACCTTCTGTCTTAGAATCAGTACTGTGTATCAGTTCCAAGGCAGAAGAGTGGTAAGGGCTAGGCAGTGGGGGTTAAGAGACCTGTCCAGGGTCACACAGTTAGGAAATGTCTAAGGCTAGATTTGAACCCAGAATCTCCTCTCTCCAGGCCTGGTTTTCTATACATTGAGCCACCTACCTGCCCCTATCATTATTTTTATCATTATTAAATTGTTAAATTATTTAAACTATTTTTATTAATTTTTATTTTATTATTTATTTATATTTTTTGTTATTTGTTCTTTTTATAATTTTATATAATTTTATTTTTATTATTAAATTTAAAATTATTAAATTTAGAATTAAATTAAAATTTTAAATTAAATTAATTTTTTTATTTAAAATTAAAGTAATTTAAAAAATTTAAATTAAATCTCATTTTTTTTATAAACTCTTATCTTTCATCTTAGAATCAATACTATGTAGTGGTTCCAGGGCAGAACAACAGTTAGGCAAAGGGAGTTAAGTGACTTGCCCAGGGTCATACAGCTAGGAAGTGTCAGAGGCCAGATTTGAATCTAAGACCTCCCATTTCCCTATGATCATTTTTATTACTTATTCATTCATTCATTCATTCATTTTAAAAAACAAACCCTCTGTTTATTAAGGTTATAAGTATTAAAAAGTTTAATGGAAAGGTTAAAGCAAGAAAGATTCCTAAAAAACTAATGGGTTATTACGTCCAACCACCCAAACTCAAGGTCCTTCATAGGACCTGCTTCCATCTGGTAAAAGCCAGACCTACTCTGTTCTCTTTACCTATCCTCATTTTTAGAGGAGTCTTTGAGAGTCATTCACAGAGGAAGGGGAACTGCATCTGGGAGAAATAAAGAAGTGGGTGGTGTCTTTGGGAGAACTGGAAAGCCCGCTGGCCCAAGGAGCCATTCATTGGCACAGTATAGCTGATGAGTGGAGCCCTAAACCAGGAGGATGAGTCTGGGAAGAAAAGCTAAACAAGGAGCAGGTGGGGGCCTAGCACAAGAGCAGCTGGGTGGGCTGGGTCAGGGAAATTCAAACCTGCAAAATAGGAAGAAGAGTTTCCATCATTGAGGATTGAGTTAAAAGGAAAAGACTTGATCAGGGAAATCTTTCTAGGAGACCAGGCAAGACTAGGAAGAAGGACAAAGTGAGGGAGAGATCCAAATTCTCAGGACCTGGGGTTTGGAGGTATCCAGATCAGGAGAGGATGGAACAAAAGGATGGAGAGAGAACTGGGACTCCAATAGAAAAGAGGCTTTATTATCTAGAAAGTAAGTTCCTTGGAGGCAGAGACTGTTTCCTACTTAGCATAAAGGTGCCTGGAGAGAGTGTGTTCCTAATAAATGCTTGTTTGTAGATTGACCTCCAGATCAAGGGTATAAAGCAGGAGGCTTCTCTAGGGCCATGGGCAGCAGTCTAAGGTCACCTATCTAGAGTTATCTGCCATATGGCTTCTTTCTATGTCATCCTGTTGATAAACATTTATTAAGTGCCACATGTTAGGCACTGTGCTGAGCACTCAGCAATTATTAATGATCCTGAGCTGTCCCCAGCAAATGAATGGCACCCAGGTGGAAGAGAAAAGAGGGAAAAGCCCTTCGGGTGAAGGTATTTCATTTCCTCTCCAGTGAGAGACCTGATTGATATCAGAACTCATGTAGATGTCTGGTCAAGGAACGGCATCTTCCAATTCGTTCCAGTTTTCCAGGAATGCACCAAATTTCATCACGAGGGAAACAAGTGATCTTGTTTCAGCAGCAGTTTGGATGACGGAGAACACTTGAGAGATGAACCCTACATGTGTTTTATCTTTAAAGGTTCAGTCGTTTCAACTACTTTTCTTGGGCTGGCTCTCCGGTTTCGTGTTGTTAATCTTCAATTATTGTTTGAAGATAACTTAGCCCTTTTTCCTCTTCCAGAAGAAAATCATAAATGTCTATACGGTCCAGGAGACTTTGGAGACTGCCTTGTTTCAGACTGAAAGATGACACCAACCATAACAGAAAGGGCTCTTCCCATTCTGAAACAAGCTGTAAATTTAGTATCTCTCCTCAGTGATCAGTATTTCACTGGGAAAGAATTCCTTTAACAAGATTCCAAGCCCAAAGCCAAGGCCGTTGGGGCAGCGAGTATAGTCAGGCTGAGTGACCAAGGAATCTCCAGGCTTCACGTGGAGATGGTGATTTATTCTCCTCTGCAACGTTTCGACCCTCACCTCCTCTTCGGGGATGGAATTTGGACCCTGGGAAGGACCGTGAATGCCAGTGGCCTTGAACCTTGGATGGAATCTTCAGCCCTGTCCAGAGTCAATACTTACTGATGGCAATCGTGACGTCTAGTACCCTGGACTGGCTGCTCAGAAGGCCAGGGGTCCTCTAGGAGGACGTAATAGGATCATTTTCAAAGATGGGAGGGTAACAAAGAATCATTTCTGCTTTCAGGAAAAGAGAGAGTGAGCCTAATAAAGGGAAGGCGATCTTTCTGGCATTCAGGGCTGTTAGAGAGTTGAAGAGGTGAACCAAGGAGGAGGTGGCATGTCTGTCTCTAGAGAACTTTAAGAAAAGCAGCCTCATATTCATTCTCTTCTTTCTATTGCTTGGGGTGGAAAGCTTACTCAGTAATTTTTAAAAAGTCCTTATCTTCTTTCTTAATAACAATTCTAAGACCAAAGAGTGGTAAGGGCTAGGCAATTGGGGTTAAGTGACTTGCTTAGGTTCTCACAGCAAGGAAGTGTCGGAGGCCAGACTTGAACTCAGGACTGGCACTCTAGGTAGCTTTTGTGCTACCTAGCTGCCCCTCAATAAATATTTCTTAAATGTTTGTTGACTCGCTGTCTTGCTCTTATCTTTGCTAGCATACTTCCACATCAGTGTCCCAAGCCTTCGATTTTTCCCACCTCTGATCAATCCTTGCCATTGCCAGGAATGTTTCTAAAGGATCCTTCAGACCAGATTACCTTCTTGCCTTTTCCCCCTCACTCAGAAATCTTTACTGGCTCCACCACAGCCCATTAAATAAAGCACAAATTCCTAGGTGTAACATTCTAGGCCTTCCACAACCTGACCCCAACCTTTCCTTGCAGGATGACCCACCAGGATTTTCCCTCATATTCCCTATTATGTCCAGCTAGACTGGACTCTCCCACTTCCGTAAGCCCACTCTGGGCTTTGCTTTCTTCCTCTTTTTGCAGATATCATCCCTTCTTCCTAGCAGGCCCATGTAATAAAATGGATTCTCTCTTGTTTCTTTTCCTTTTTTCCTTCCCTCCATCAGACCCATTTCCAAAGAGGGAAGCCTGAACCCAGTGCCAAAATGTCAGCGGTTAGCACGACACCAAATGAAGTAAATGTACTTCATAGGAGGAAATGTTTCTTGTACTTCCTTGGAAAAAACTGAACTGTCTAGAAATTGATCATTCCCCAAATAGGGTGAATATGGCTTATTGGACCCTTTTCTATGCCTGCGTTGGAACAGAAAAACTTTCAAAGGGGCACAATTGGCCCAACTCCCTCACCCAGTCCTGGGCAACCTCACCTTGGAAAATGCCTCTCACCCTTTGGGACTGTGGCCAGCTTCAGCATGGATAAACGCTATTCCACAAGCATTCATTAAATACTGGCTGGGTACCAGCCGCTGTTCGAGGCACTGGGATACAAGACAAAGATGGAGCACTCCCTGCCCTCGAAGAGCTTACATTCTACTGGAGAGACAGCGTGTACCCAGATGAGTAAATACAAGGAAGGAGGGAGGGAGGGAGGAGGGAGGGAGGGAGAACTGCCCCCTATTTTCAAAGAATAAGACCTTTCTGAAAGGAAGTTTTATCTTGCCTTTCCCATTGCTTCTTCCACAGCAAGGCTGTCGAAATCTAACTTTGCTATGGTTGGATTAAATGAATAAAACAAACAAGCAAATAAGTCAATAGACTTTAGGTAGTAGTTTGAGGTAGGTGATATTACAATCCCTGGGAAGGTTTGCATCTAATATAGGATCATTTTTTATTTTAAAGAGTCATCATTTCCATTTGAGGCTTGATCTGAGTTTCGAGCCTCTCTCTTCTTTCCTTTGTTCCCAACGGCCAAGGAATGCTCCCTACCCCAAAGGAGCTTCTGAAGCCAGGGGCTCCTTGAATCCCCCATTGAAATGAATGGGGCAAAGTCATTCTTTTTTTTAAACCCTTAACTTCTGTGTATTGGCTCCTAGGTGGAAGAGTGGTAAGGGTGGGCAATGGGGGTCAAGTGACTTGCCCAGGGTCACACAGCTGGGAAGTGTCTGAGGCTGGCTTTGAACCTAGAACCTCCTTTCTCTATGCCTGACTCTCCATCCACTGAGCTACCCAGCTACCCCCAAAGTCATTCTTAATCAGGTTTAATCTGTTTTCTTCATCTAGATATTGGAATCCTTTGGTTGGACATGGGATTTCAGGGAGGGACTGAGAGAATGTTGGACCACCTCCTCCTTAGGGATTCACCAATTAGACATGTCTTGGCCATGTATATGGCTTAAAAAATCATACAATTAGAAACTTAGAACATGAAGTTATAAAGAGTGAAATGAATAGTACCAAGAGACTATTATATAGAGTTATAGAACTAATATTTGAAGAATTACTTGTGAATGTTCATCTCCAGAGAATGAACTGAAAAAAATGAAACACAAAAAGCACAATCTGTCTATCTATCTATCTATCTATCTATCTATCTATCTATCTATCTATCTATCTATGAATTTTTTTGTATCTTTTCTATAGTACAGGGAGAGGAGGAAAAGACTGAAACAGACCTGGAAATAAATGAATTTATAAATAAATGAATGAATGAATGAATGAATAAATAAATAAATAAACAAACAAATAAATAAATGAATGAATATTGGGTTGGGGCAGGGAGGGGACTAAGGATGAGAGAGGTCAAGTGACTTGGTTCAGAGTTGCATGAATAGCAACTGTCAGAGGCAGGATTAGAACCCAGTTCTTCCTGCCTTCAAGTCCAACACTATCCACTGCCCAACTGAGCTGCCTCATTACCTTAACCAGAGAGATCCGACCTAAAATCTTAAATGAGATGCTAACTTCAATGAATCCCTGTGTTGCGCTATCTTCCAAGTTAGGGCTTTGGGTCATCGTTGGGATTCTGAACCATAAGGGCAAAGCTGGAGATTCCTGGGAAGCAGAAGGCAGCCTAATCCAAAGCCAGAACAGACAAGAGAAAAGGGAATCCCAGATGGAGGGCACCAACAAATCCCAGAGGACAAGTTCCACTTGTTTTTCACAGGTCACTGACTTCCTAATTTTCTGTGGGTTGACTAAGGAAGAACATAATTTGCAATTTATCTTAGTCTGACCCTGGGTGTCCTCTATTCTTCTCAGTCAATGATGGTTTTTTACTTTGTGGGAATCAGTTACAAGGACACAGCTGCCCCATTCCCTGGAGGAGGATAGAGTCACAGAAGAGAGCACAATTCCTGGCACACGTGATTGTAATAAAAAACTCCAGCTTCCTCAAGGAATTACCAAGTAGCCAAAAACAAGCCTGTAAGGAAATCCCACATCTCAGGCTGGAAGACCAAAAGAAGAATTCCAAATTGAGCTTGTTTTAGGGAGAAAGTCTATAGTCAACTGACCTCAGGAGCAGAGCCAAGCTCCTGTAGGGATGACTCCTCCTCTCATTGAAGAGAGATTTCTAACTCACAACTCAGAGTTGACTGAATATTCACCCAACACTGGGAATGACCCAGCCCTGCTAAGGGACCCAATGTAAGGTCTATGTCTTCAGGGAGTCCAGAAGCTCAACTGGTTTGGGTCACTCTTGGACCATGTCTATTATCTTAAGGACTGTCATCAAATTCTCAAAATTAAATGAACATCAATTCATTTTAAGTGATATAGATATAGATAGATAGATAGATAGATAGATAGATAGATAGATAGATAGATAGATAGATAGATAGATAGATAGATAGATAGATAGGATACATAGATAGATAGATAGATAGATAGATAGATAGATAGATAGATAGATAGATAGATAGATAGACAGATAGACAGATAGACAGATATTCCATATAGCTTATGCCTCTTGATTGTGGGTGGGTGGAAGGGCCAAAGGGCAGTCAACTGCCACAGGATAAAAAAAAAAAAAGAGTGACTACTCCAGAAAGTTAGGAATCTCTAAGCTAATGAAACATCCTTATTCTCCAATGATCATACCCAAGGGGGAAGCCCAAGGAGGAAGCCCTAGTCTCTGCACATCTTGGTTCTTCAGCAGCCCCAATTCCTGAAAACCTATTAAAAGCACCAGAATGGAACATGTGGCCAGATCAGGATAAGGGAATTAGAAATGGAGTTGCAGAGTTCTCTTCTGTAGTCTGAGATTCAGAATTAGAGATGAGGAGAGAAAGAGAGGATGAGATGTTCACAGGATGTCTGGTAGGAAATATTCACTGAGTAGTTGGAGATCCATGATCAGTGAGGTATCTTTATAGAAATGTCCATGTGAGGGGGAGGCATTTTTACTATGGCAGCCCTTTAGAGTACCCTTTACATTTTAACTGCATGGATTCATGTGGTTCTTTTATCCCCAAAACCAGTGTAAGGGGAAGAGATTTCTAAAAGGAGAGGTCTTCACCTCCACAGAAATAGATCCATATCAGAAAAGCCCTTGATAAGCCTTCCTCAGTTGTTTTGTGCAGCTTTTTCTCATCTTTTGCAGTGCTCATTCATGTTGCCAATGATACATATATGTATTCATATATAATTTTATATGTTATATATTTTAAATATATGTATAAATATAAATTTAAATATACATATTTTTTAAAGTTAAGCTTCTGAGGACCATAAAACTAAGCATTCCGTTTGACCACTAGTGTCTGAATCCCAAAGCAATCAGAGATAAGGGAAAAGGACATACCCGTTCCAAAATATTCTTAGTAGCTCTTTCTGTAGTGGCAAAAAATTGAAAACTAAAGGGTTGTCCATCCCTTGGGGAATGGCCAAAGATGTTGTGGTATGTGGTTGTAATGGAATACTGTTGTACCTTGAGAAACAACCAACAGGATGAATTCAGAAAATCCTGGAAAGATTTATATGAACTGATGCAAAGAGAGGTGAGCAGAACTAGAATAGTGTATATAGTAAT
>NC_058133.1:505984451-506009451 GCF_016433145.1 Gracilinanus agilis | reverse complement strand
TATTTTAGAAAAGCTCAAACAAAACATAAGATTTTAGTCTTCCAAGTAATTTTCCAGATATTAATGATAAGGTCAAACCAAGTCAACTAGAATTTATTGAGTGCTTCTATATGCTAGGCACAGGGCTAATCAATAATAAATAAGTGTAGAATCACAGAACACTGGAGGGGAAGGGCCCTGAGGGGGTCACACTATTCATTTATCCATTTCACCCATCAGAAGATTTAGACCCAGTGGGAAACGTGACTTGCTCAGTGTCCCACAGTGAGCTGGTGGATGACTTAAGAACAGAGGCTACATTGGCTGCCAAGATCCAGGGTACTATTTTCTAGAAATACATCTGCACATTTTACTTTATCATTTTAAAAAACAACAGCCAATGGGGCTGTCCAAAGATGAGCTTATGTTCAGACCATAATGAAGATCATTATGAATAGGGAATAAAGAATAAATACGGTTAGAAGGCGACTCCTAAATTCTTTTAACTAATTTACCTACTTTTAAGCAGGAGTAGATCTCCAATTAATTCCAGGCAGATGTTATATTCCATTCACTCAGTCATTTACTAATTCATTTACTCATCCACTTATTCCTAGTATTGTGGAATATAAGGCTAGAGAAAAACTTAGGGATTATCTAGATCCACTTCTTTATTTCCCAGAAAGGTAAAGTCCTCTATGACCATGTCATACATAGACAATAAATGGCAGTAAATATTTCTTGAACACCTTCTGTGTGCAAGGAACTCTTCTCTGCACTATGGTGGTGGCAGTGGTGATGAAAATGAATGCTAGGGTTATAAAGATGAGTGAGACACCATCTTCTGTCCTCAAAAAGTGTATAATCTAGTTGGGGAAACATCCCTGGAAGAGGGGAATGGGATGAGGTGGATCTATCTCTACTTGGATGTAAGAGTCAGATATCAACTTATTTGTAGCAGTCCCTTCCCTTCTATTGTTAGTGCTTAATAACTTACTCATATCTAATAGCAGAAATAATGCCTGGTAAAGCTTGGAAACCATAACACGAAGGTCATGTTCTTCCATAGAACTTCAGAAGCTGTGGGAAGCACCTGTGGGAAGCATGTGGGAGTTGGACAAGTCCCCAACTATTGAATGGTCTGCCTAATTCAGCTGAATCCTCTGAGTTCATTGGGGTTGAGGGGAAAATGGCCGTCATCAGAAGGCAGATTAGAGAATGCCTTAGTGTGTGCTCTATCAAACTGGAAAGGAGAGATAATCTTAAGAAATATTTCCAAGTCTTTCCTGCTCATCAAAAATGCAGAAATGTTTGTTCCAAAAGTATAAACCCTTAGCAGAACTCAAGGAGACTTTCTCTCTTATCTCCATCACCATAAGATGACAGAGGAGCAAATTATCCCAAAAGATAGCGTTGAGCAAACACCATGGCGAGCCAAAGGTCTTCAGTTGGTTTGGGGGCAAGTCGAGAAATGTTCATATCAAAAGTGAATGTGGGGAGCAACTGGGTGGTTCAGTGGATTGAGAACCAGACCTTGGAGATGTGAGGTGCTGGGTTCAAATCTAGCCTCACAAACTTCCTATCAAGTCTTTGTAACCCCTATTGCTTAGCCCTTACTGCTCTTCTGCCTTGGGACCAATACACAGTATTGATTCTTCAATGGAAGGTAAGAGTTTAAAAAGAAAGTGAATGTCTACCATATTGTCTTTTAATTTGGGGGCTCCCAATTCAAGGGGCCTTTTCTCTCCCACTACCCTATAAGAAGGTTAATAATTAAGCCCTTTTCCCCACCACATTCTGATGATATGAATCAGGAAGGCTAGTCAGGAGATAAGAGAATAAGTGGGTTGGACGTGAGCACTTCCTATGGATGCTCTGGTGCCACGTGCCCTTCAGCGAGGAGCCAGAGCATGTGCCTTGCCAAAGTAGCCTGAGAAAAGGTCCAGGATCAGGTACCGTGCCTTGCCTCCCAGGCCCAGGATAGGAAAGAACTCGGGTCCCTGGGATTGAGACCAACCTGCCAGTATCCACTATCCCTTCCCATTCTATAACCAACGCTCGATGGTCCTTCTAGAAGGTCTTGCTTTTATCTTTTTTTCTACTCATACTGTAGTTCATACCTGACATACTGTATGTCTTGGGGAATTGAGACATCATGGTTTTCTCTGTTCCTGCCCCTGATGGACATAGGTGACATGGTTGCCCACGGTGGGATTGGATAAAAAGCTGGCCTGAAAATGAGAAAACAAAAGGCACAATTTCTTCCCTCTCTATTATGACTAATTATTATTGTTATTGTTAATTCTTGACATCAATTCACACCTCCCTGGGAGCTTTTAAACATACTAAAAGAGATACAGATAGTATATCACCAAAAGAACTATTTCTTAAAGCACACACACACCGTGACTTGACGGGGCTTGTTTTGCACTGTCATACACTCATAACTCGCCTTCTCCAAAAGAATTTTATTGCAATTTGACTAAAGGAGTAATTGGTTGTGGTTGTAATTTTAAGGAGAGGTTTTTGCTTTAGTATTATGGAACCAAAGAAGAGCTGAGGGATCGTCTAGTCCAACCACCTGGTTTTATGGATGAGAAAACTGAGGTCCAACATGTTTGGGGAAAGAACTTGTCCAAAGGTCACAGAGCAGTCAGGATTGAGTTGGGATTACAACGCATATTCTCATATTTCTTGCTTCCCAGAGAAATATGAGAGGAGAGAATGAGAATGCTATAAAAAGTTCTCAAAACATTTAAAATGTAAGAAAATATATTGTTTTTTAAATGAATGAAGAAAAAGAAAAGGAAAGATTTTATGCATAACCGAGATGAGTTTCATTCTAAAAGTTCACTCAGAACCTTTTGGAATGAAGGTGGTACACACACGGGCATGCTCACGTACCTGTTTGAATTTCATTGTTATGAAATTATTTCACCAGGGCAGGTAGGTAACTTAGTGGATAGAGAGCCAGACTTAGAGCCTTGAGGTCCTGGGTTCAAATCTTGCCTCAGGCACTTCTTAGCCATATGACCCTGAGTAAAGTCCCTTAACTCCCACTGCCAAGCCCATACTG
This sequence comes from Gracilinanus agilis, assembly GCF_016433145.1. Taxonomy (NCBI): domain Eukaryota; kingdom Metazoa; phylum Chordata; class Mammalia; order Didelphimorphia; family Didelphidae; genus Gracilinanus; species Gracilinanus agilis. Next base: position 506,006,396 of record NC_058133.1, on the reverse strand, counting down.
CTCTTCTGCCTTGGAACTGACATTTGGTATTAATTTTAAGAAAGAAGGCATAGGTTTTTTAAAAATTGGCAACCAGTTAAAGTTGTTTCCAAAATGTTTTGGATTTCAATGGGCATTTCTGTTCTAAAATACATGAAACCTATTCTGTTAAAATAAAATAGAGGCACAATGTCTAAATCAGTCAATCAACATGTATTTCTAAGTACTTACTATGTGTCAAACCCTGAGCTAAATCCTGGGAATTCAAAGAAAGGCAAAAGATAGTCCCTGCCCTCAGGGAGCTCACAGTCCAAGGGGAAAGTCAACCTGCAAACATTCATGCACAAACAGGATATATTCAGGTTGAGCTGGAGGTGATGAGAGCCTACAACAGTGATGCCCATTGGAGGAGGGAAGGGGGCAAACGCCAGGGATGGTATGAAGGCAGAAAAGACGGGATTTAGAAATGGAATGGATATGGGGGGATGTGAGTGAGAAGAGAGGATGAAACCTAGGTTTTGAGCCTGGGTAACTGCAAGAATGATGGTATCTCCTCCACATCAACAGGGACATTAGAAAGAGTAGAGGTTTTGAGAGGAAAGATGCCGAGTTCAGTTTTATGTAAGATTGTGTAAGTTACGAGGGGCCAAACTTCTCAGTCATGGAAAACTCTAAGAACACTGGCTCTTGGGGGAAAAAAACCCAAACTCCAAACCCAATGGTGATTCTAACAACTTAGAGTATAAAAGGAAGGTATGAAGCTATTCCTTTTACATGACTAGTGTTTTTTCTAGATCCTCTTTTTCATATGATTCTACAAAATAGACCCTCTTTATTTATTTATTTATTTTTTGGTGCAAGGCCTATGACTTTATTGTTTAGTTTGAAAGTAAGAAAAGCATTTCATGGCTACTGTTTCATTGATCTTTTCCATAAGAAATATATTTTTCTCTTTTGGAGGTAAAAGAGGGGAGGAGAGAAGCAAGTCTATGACACTTCATTTTTCTTATCATTTACAGTCGTCATCCAACCCATTCTCAAATCTTTCATGCAATATTTTTTCCCAATGAAAGGGAAATGAAATCAATCACGTCACAATTAAAATTTACATAATATTTGGAGGTTTTCAAAGTACTTAACATACATTACTCCCTTTGTTCTTCACAACAATATTGCAAGATAGCTAAAACAGACAAGATTGTCCACATTTGTATATGAGGAAATTCGTTTTACAGAACTCAAGTGACTTGCCCATCATTATTTATGTTGCTAATATTAAATGTTAAAAGTGAAATTCAGTGCCAAATCTTTCTGACTCTGCATTCAAAATACTGGGAGTTATACATGCCATATACATGGCATGTTTGTCTTAGAATAGACACTATCACTTTTTTCCAATGATAAACCTAAAGAAGTGATTAAATTTATTTCAGTCCCCCTGATTTTCCCAGAGCCTCGTGGTGACATTCTATTTTGAAAGTTGCATTAAAGCTTTCATAATCTGGTTCCTCCCTACTTTAGCAATATTGTTACACCACGTCTAATTTCCTTCTACCTTCGGGATCCAATTTACCCAGACCTCTTTGCTATTCCTCAAGCATCTGAGTTTTTGCAAGAAGCCTTTCTCAGTCTCCTATATTTCTAATGCCTTTTCTCTGATTAATAGACCCTCTTTATGCTTATAATCTTCTATACTGATAAGGTCTTATGAATTTCATGAGCCATGAGCAGGTGTTTATTGCCAGATTTCTACTATCACATATATTCAATCTGGCAGGGTTAAGAAAAATGTAAAGAATATCCAGTTCCTAAACTTGAAAAGAGCAGACACTGTGCCAAGGAGGCTAGAAGAGTGATTACAAGGTGGGCCTCAAGTGATCCATCATCAGGGGAATTGTAATATCTTTATAGATGATGAGCAGCTTCCCTGGCCTCTCCCTGAACCTCTGGCTCCAACCTAGTACTCTGGAGTCTTCTGTCTCTCTCCCTTGAATGAGACTCTTTCAACAACTCCACAGTTCCCATTGCCATAGTGCTGGCATCATTCAGGGCATAGCTTCCACTGATGGACTAGAGTACCTAAGCCCTAACAAATCCCACCTCTCACTTCTAGGACCAAGTCCAGAGCCAGAGTCTCAGATACCAAAACTTCTGACACCAGGATCCATCCCAGAACAAGATCTCTAGATACTATATTTCTTGCCATAAAAAGCCCAATCTCCCTTTTACCTTAAAGCTTTAAAGGTGATGGATGCTATTCTCTGACATTCACAGGACTCTTGAGGGTAGAAGTCTAAGCCAAAAGGTATACGTTCCAATCCTAAAACTACAAAAACTATACCTTTTCCTCCTGTAATCTTAGTGATAGAACAATGGTTGTCTAAGCAAAACCAAGTCCCCCTTTCTCTGTTATCACTCCCTTTTCTCTCATCCCAATCTATACCTCATCCTTAGATCTCTCAAGTTCTTGCCCAAGCTTTGCCTTCTATTTGCATTAGGAATGCTAATAAATTCTCATTTAAATATATTTCATCTAAGATGTTTATGTGACATCTGGCTTGGAATGTCTAAAAGGCAGCTGATGATGTGGAAGAAAGACTCAGGCTGGCTGGATAAATCTGTGATTCATTTACATAGAGAAGATAGTTGAAACTCTAGTTTTGGTCCCACCTTCTTTTCACCTTCTTCTCACCTCACAACCCCTGACTTCATCTCCTGCTATTTCCTCCTTTAATTCAATCCCTGAAAATGAGGTGACTTTTCTCACTCATAAGGCCAATAGCTCTACTTAGAGGCTTGATCTTATCCAGGAAAACCAAGAGGATCATTCACATAATAACAACAACACTGGAACGACAACTTTGTTAGTTTTTTTTTTTTTTTAACCCTCACCTTCCATCTTGGAATCAATACTGTGTTGTGTATTGGTTCCAGGACAGAAGAGGGGTAAGGGCTAGGCAATGGGGGTCAAGTGACTTGCCCAGGATCACACAGCTGGGAAGTGTCTGAGGTCAGATCTGAACCTAGGATCTCCCATCTCTAGGTCTGGCTCTCAATCCACTGAGAAACCCAGGTGAGCCCTGGAAAGACAACTCTGAAAGACAAAAAGCTTCAGAATGCTGATGAACACAATGACCAATTCCAGAGGATGGAGCATGCTACTCTACTCCTGACAGAGATGGTGGCTTATGGGTGCAGAATGAGACGTGTATTTTTTTGGACATGGCCAATGTGGGAATTTATTTTTGCTTGACTGACCAGGTTTGTTACAAGGGATTTGTTTTTCAATGGTGGTGGAGTGGGAGTGAGACCAGAGATGGAATGATGAGAGACTAAATAAAGGAAGTTCAAAGTTTTTGATCATGGAAATGGAACACATGTGGGTGGTGTCAAGATCAAGAGTGGAAGAGAAGATCAAAGGAGCTGAGCAGACTAAGGAAGTAGGAGGATAGAGGGTTTGTGTTCGAGGGAGCATCAATACATATATTTAAATCCCTTAGTGTTAGAGTAAGAGCTGCCATGGAAAATAAGACTGTGAGCTAGGCATGGAACTCATTCAGAAAGGAGAAAGAATGTCTGGGAGTAGCTAGACAATGGTCACTAGATCTGGATTTGGAAGTCATGCTCTGCTCCCCTTCATCCATGGGTTATTGAACTTTAGAAGAAAGAGTCTTGGCTTATCTGGTACAATTCTCTCTAGTTAAAGAAAATGAGAAAGTGGAGATTTCAATTGAGATGTAAGAAAGAAATATATTCACTTTGGGTTATCAAAGCTGTGGCATGTGAAACTTCTCGGGGGGGCACAGTGAGGTGAGAAAAGTACCAAACCTGGATTTAGAAGACACCAGGGTTTGAGACACTCCTTTAATTTTCTGGCTGGATGTCTATCGACTAGCTAGTCAGTCTTCTCTCTGAACCTTAGTTTCTTGACTTATAAAGTGGTGATAATATCCATAGGACTTATTTTGCAAGGTGGCTATGGAGAATAGATATAATTTGCCCAACATGAACTGTTATATAAATAAATAAACTGTTATAACTAGTATTATCATGAATAAGTCATAGGAACGTGGAAGAAGAGAGCTGGGAGTAAACCAAATGCCAAATGTAATGAGTTTTTGTGACAGGGACCTCACTATACTCATCCATGGCTAATTATCAGGAAATTTTCCTTCACAATGAGATGAACTTCACTAGAGATTATTTTGGAAGCTGTATGGCATATAGATTAAAGAGGAAACAGACTGAAAACAGGGGAATGAACTAGGAAGCAATATCATCCTCTGGGCAAGAAGTGATAAGGATCTGAACTTGCGGTAAAGGGTGTGAGCAAGGAAAGAGGAATGGATATGAGATTTTGTGGAAATGGGATCGATAAGAATTAGTGATTGATTAGAGTGAGGATGACTCTGAGATTGTGAGCCTAGCTGACTATTTCAGCAGAAAGAGGGGAATCTGGAGGAGAGGAGTTTGGAGGAAGAAGACAATGAATTCTATTTTAGATATGGTGAACTGGAGGGACCTCAGGATGGAGATGCCCAGGCAAATGATGATGTGGGGTTTGAGTTCAGGAGAGAAATCTGCTTGGACATATAAATGTGGGTGTCCTTTGGGTAGAATTGATACATTAAACCATAGGAAAAGATGAAATCACCCAGGAAAAGATTTTTTTTAAGGGTAAAAGAAAGGAGGGAACTAAGTGGCTCAGTGGATTGAGAGTCAGGCTTAGAGATGGGAGATTTTGGGTTCAAATCTGGGCTCAGACACTTCCTAGGTATGTGACCCTTGGCAAGTAGATTACACTTGACCATTACCTATCCCTTAACGCTTTTCTGCCTTGGAACCAAAACAGTATTGATTCTAAGATGGAAGGTAAGGATTTTAAAAATAAATAAACAAATAAACACTGGGGCAACTAGGTGGCTGAGCAGATAGAGAGCCACACCTAGGGATGAGAGGTCCTGGGTTCAAATTTGGCCTCAGACACTTCCTAGCTGTGTGACCACAGGTCACACTTAACCCTCATTGCCTAGTTCTTACTGCTCTTTTGTTTTGGAACTAATACACAGTATTGATTCTAAGATGGAAGGTAAAGGGTTTGCTTTTTAAGGGGCAAAATAAGGTCCAGGATGTTAAAGGCTCAGGAGACTGAACATCACTCAACAAAGGGGACTGACAGAAGAGGTCATCAGACAGCTAGAAGGAGGACCAAGCCAAAGCCATGCCAGGAAGGCCGAGTAAGAAGAGGGTATCCAGGAGAAAGAGGAGGAGGAGGAAGCTGAAAATTACAAAAGCCAAAGCAAAGGCAAGTAAAGATAGAGATCAGAGAAAAGACCATCAGACTTAGCAGTTAAGAGAGGTGGGGTAACCTTGATGACAAAACAGCTAAAAAAGTCAGAGTCCCTTTTTTGGTGGTATTATGGTGTGGAAAGGAATGAAATAAATAGACATAAATTATAGAATGTAAAAGAGAGTCTTGGTGCCTAAAAAGAGGACAGAGTACCAAGTGAAAGCATTTCCAGTGCGGGGAGGGATGGGGAACCCATCAATCATTCAATGACCAAGCATCTGTGAAGTGGTACCACATACCAGACCGTGTGTGAAAGACATAAATGAAAACAGTCTCTGACTCCGAGGAGATTATACTCTATAGAGAGATGCACAACGTGCCCAGAGAAAACAAGAGGCAAGAGATGTTGTGGGATAGGGGTGGCTCTGCTTGGCTATTGCCCTGAATGCCAGAGCCCAGAGAGGCTAAGAAGAACACACCACCATGGAATGGGCCATGGGCAGCTCAGGAAGCCAAGGGCAGGGCTGCTGACTGAGGTCTTCTAGCAGAGGCTGGAGCATGGATCACCCTTCATCAGTTATACTGTGGATAAGATTTCTGTTCAGGGAGGCTTTCAGGGATTCTTACAATGCCAAAGATCCTGTGATTATAACTCAGAGGATTCTATGATCCTAGACTGGGTGTCTCACACGAATACGACCGGCCTCCTCTGGAAATCTTCCAGTCGAAGTTTGGGAAGGATTAAGCAGCTCCTAACAAGCTCCCTGGTCCCCTCCGAGTCCAGTGAAAACCACCAAAAAGGACCAGCTAGGCAGCATCTGGAGAAGTTTGATGAGTTTCTAGGGTAGGAGCCTTTGCATATGCAATGGTAAAACTTTAGCTGAATAAAAATGAGATGGGGAATTAGGACAGGTAATTCATCCAGCCAGTATTAGAGAGAGGTAAATGCATCGGGCTCTCTGTAAATGGGATCCTTTCGATGGATGCAGGCCACATGCCAAATAAGCTGACTCTCCTGTCAGGAAGAGAGCAGCAGCAGCAGCTCTCAACCACCAATGGGAAATACTTGGATACTCTGGAGGACAGACGAGTTCCCAGGCTGAGCAATTCACAAACCTGGAAAACTGTAATTGTATGAATTCTTAAGGATTAGAAAACATTAGTTGCTACATTTAAATTCATCCAGACCACAGGCAGACAAATGGACATCCCTAGCCTAATGGTTAGAGTCTGCTTTCTAATAGGTTACTTCATTTTAACTGGCTGACTTATTTCTGGACTATTAAATAAATAAACGAATAGGAGGACAAATGAGCAAAAAAGGATGGGGCCAGGGAGAGGTAGGGAAGGGAATGAGAGATGATTGAAAACATAATTCCTAGTTGAAAATGGGACACTGAAGGCAATGAGCTTTCTGAGTTTAAAAAAAAAAAAAGTTACCTGTTGTCATCTCCATTTTCAGTAGACCAAAAAGGAAGAGAAATGTGGCAGATAACACTAAAGGAAATTAGAGAAAGAAAGTAAAGCGGTAATTCATTTTTACTGAGACTTCCCCAAAAGCGAACTCCCATTCAATTGATCAAATATTTTTAAGGGCTTCCTTTGTGCCGGCCCCCACTTTTGATCCTGGGGGGGGACAAAGGCAAAAAGGAACCATTTCTGCCCTAAAAACACTTACATTGTCCAAGGGAAGTGAATGTTGGCACAATTGCAGTAGGGATAGGGAATGTGGTTGTGGAGGGAACTCCCAGGGGAGGAAACTCCTTCAAACAATGCAAGCCAGCACATTCTCTGTAAGGAGGAATCTTATACAGAACCCTGAGAGGTGAGGTTAAGTGACTTTCCAAGAATCACTGTCAGCATGTGTGAGAGATGGGACTTGAATCCAGGTCTTGCTGTGCATTATGGAATTGTGCCCCTTGCATATGTGCATGTGTGTGTGTATGTGTGTAGACAGAAAGAGGCAGAGAGAGAAAAATAGATTTAGATATAATAAAAAAGAGAGGAGGAGGTTGAGCCAAGATGCGAAGGAAACTAGGAATTCTCCTTTGAGAAGAGAATGCATTGCAGGCATAGGGGACAGTCTGTTCAAAGGCACAGAGATGGAAGATGATAGATCTTATATGAGGAACAGCCAAAAAGGCCACTGTGGCTATACCAAAAGGTGCATGAAAAGAAGTGATGTATAAGAAGGCTAGAAGAGTAGTTTGAAGCCAAGTTGTGAAAGATCTTAGAAGGTTTGTATAATATCCCACAGGTAATAGAAAACTAGTGGAGTTTCCTAAATATGGGAGTGATAGGACCAGTCCTATACTTTAGACCTATCCCTTTGTCAACTATATCAGTGGTTCCCAAACTTTTTTGGCCTCCCGCCCCCTTTCCAGAAAAAATATTACTTACAGCCCCTGGAAATTATGAAACTATTTATTGAACTCAGAATAGAATGCAATACAAAAAAAAAAGTGTGTCCATCACCGCCTCCCTGGATCTCTGCAGCACCCACCAGGGGGCGGTGGTGCCCACTTTGGGAATTGCTGAACTATATGAAGGATAGATTGGAGAAGGGAGAACCTGGGGGCAAAGGAAGCCAACTGGAGGCCAGTACAATAATCCAGGGGAGAGGGATGAGGACTTTGAACCAGTGTGCTGGCTGGGTAAGTAGAGAAGAGATGTATAGGAGAGATGTCATCAAGGTAGAAATGACAAGATTTTGAGCTGACTTAATGACACAGATTAGAGATGGTGAGGCAAAATGAGGCATCTTGGATGATACTAAGGTTGCAAATCTGATAATTAGCAGGATGGTGGTGTCCTTAACAGAAATAGGAAAGGCTGGAAGAGGGATATGTTGGGGAAGAAAGAAAAAGAATTTTGCTTGGAGTTTGAGATGTCTAAGGGATATCTAGTTTGAAGTATCTGTGTGTGTGTGTGTGTGTGTGTGTGTGTGTGTGTGTGTGTGTGAGAGAGAGAGACAGAGAGACAGAGAGAGAGAGACAGAGAGAGAAAGAGAGAGAGTTGGTAAATATGGAACTTGAGGCTGAAAATATAAATCTGTTAATCATCTGATCGAGATAATTAAACCCATGGGAATAGTGCTAAGGTCACCCAAAAAAAGAGTGTAAGAAGAGGACTCGGCACAGAGTCTGAGGGTAGGTAATACTATGGAACATCAACCAGCAAAGGAGACCAAGAAGTGGTCAGACAAGTAGAAGAACCAAGAGTGAGCAGTGTCATGAAGATCCTTAAAAAGAAAAGTACCCAAGGAAGTGGGAAGTCAAAAGTGTCAATGATAGCAGCCTGGTCAAGAAAAATAAGGACTAAGAAAAGGTGAAAAATGTGGCATTTCAGAGATGCCTGTCACTTTGGGGAGAAAAGTTTCAGTGCAGTAATGAGACTGGAAGCCCAGTTACATAGGGCTGAGAAGTGAGAGGTGACCAAGTGGAGACAATGAGTGTGGGCAGCTTCTTCCAAGAGTTTGGACAAGAAAGAGAAAAAGGCAAGAGAAGGGAACAAGCATTTATCAGTCCTTACTAGGTGCCAGACTCTATGCTAAGCACTTTACAATTATCGTCTCATTTTATCCTCACAACTCTGCAAGGTAGGTGCTATTATGTGCTATTATTAGTTGAGAAAATTGAGGCAGACAGGTTAAGTGTGACTTGCCCACGGTTACACAGAAGTGTCTGAGGCTAGATTTGGATTCAAGTCTTCATGATTCAAAGCCCAGGACTATATTCAGTGCAGCAGGGAACTAGGTAGGAGCAGAGATGTATGTCAGAAACATGTAAGAAAGGTAGGCTCTACTTATGTTGTTTTTAAATATGAGGAGACTTTGAAAGCAAAAAGGCAGAAAAAAGTAGATAGAGAATAAGGGGATGGGACAGTTAAGTGGCTCAGTGGATTGAGAGCCAGGCCTGGAGATGGGAGGTCTTGGGTTCAAATCTAACCTTAGATACTTCCTAGCTGGGGAGTCACAACCCCAATAGCCTAGCCCTTACAGCTCTTCTGCTTTCAAACTAATATTTAGTATTGATTCCAAGACAAAAGAGAGAGAGAGATAGACAGATAGACAAAGGGCCTACCTATCTATTAGAGAGGAATAAAAAGATTTCCTTGAAGCAGTGAGGGCCCAGTTGAGGTTAGGGAATATAAATTTGTAGGGGATGCTGCCAGGTTGGATATAGCACGACTTTCTCACACCCTGTCTGGCACCAAGTTCAGAGTGGATGTCCATTCTCACCGATTTAATTTAACATAGTCATTGAAAATTCCAGCAACTGTAAGAAGACAATTTTTTCCAGTGGATCTGTGGTCATACTGTCCACCCTGGTTAACAATCAATCCCAGCTTTTGTGAGTAAAGGGCAAATGAATTCCACCCAAGGAGTAAACCCAGCTGCTGGTGCTAAGAACCAACAAAGGAAGCAAAGAGAGAAAACCCACAAGGTCAAGGCTTATCTAAATAACTTCCCTCCTGCCTCAAAGAAAATGCCACAGGAAGGCACATCTACCATCCCTTTCTATCTTAGCATGAATGATAAGACACAATCCCCATCCCCCTCTGAAGGGCCTTTATGGAGTGAAAATACTGTCCCTTTTGGGGGGCCCTTGTATCATTAGGCAGCAAATGGAAAAGGAACTATTAGGGCACAGAAGCTTCTATTGATCTGCGTATAAGCAATTGCTCTGCCTCACACCCATGGCTGAGCCAGCTCCAGGTTTCTAGTAAGTGAAGGAATTCCAAATATTCTCAAAAGGACAAAGGAGGCACTTTCCTTAATCCGGTAAATCCCTATCTCCTTGGATCCTTCTACTTCCACCCTCCTCCTCCTTTTGTTGAAGGTCTGGCCCATTGAAAGAACAATCTGGTCTAAAGTCCGCCTTGACTGCTGTTTCTCCAAGGGAATTGGGTCCAGATGAACATACAAATAACCTAAATCCATCAGCTTTGACAGGAACACAGCATTCCAACATATCTCAATAAAGGACCTTTCTTGGGAGGCGCTGGGTGGTTTAATAAAGAATCCTTATTCATTAAATGTCTTTAATTGGGCTACCTTCCTCCCCAAGGCTACAAAATCAACACGTTATAAAACCACACAACCTTCACAATGAGTCCAGCATGATTGAAATGATGCCTCCAAGGGATACAAAGAGCAATTTCTCTCAGCACTAAGGGAATCACTCTGGGCCATTCCAGGATTCCTTAGAGCCACTGTCCAAAGAGGACTGTGAAGCAGAGACCTGGCCTGGAAACATTTATAGTTCTGCTGCAGAGGAACACACCAGGGCTTTGATTAGCCGCCAGAACACACTCCTTTCCAAGTCAAAAGAATAAAATAAAACATTTAGCAAAGTGATTCGTCTACCCTCCCAGCCCCCCATTTTAATGTGGTTTTCAGCATTGGTTTATTGTTATGCAGTTTTCTGCCCAGAAAACATATGCCTGCAATATGTGTGTCATAGTCTAGTCCTTAAAGGGAAGGGATAGCCATTGTAATGAAAGAAAATATGCAACCTTCAGAATCTGGCAGTCGGGGTTCCCTGTTCTCCAATTTTTTGATCAGTTATCTCACTCCTTTTTAGAGCTGATGCCCTCTCTCTGAGGACGAGTTTGATGGGGCAGGTCGAAAAGAGCGAGAGAATTATTCTGAACAGGTCAGTCTTGAAAGAAGAAGGGAATATTTCCATGGAATGAGACCAAATGACAGCTCACATTTTGATTTTCCTTCTCCTAACTGTCGTTCTTCCAACCTGTCCAAAGTCAAGGATGATTATTACTCTTCTGGTAGTCAAACGACTAGATTAAAAGAGTAGTGATGAATGGAAAGGTGGCTGTTTGGAGGGCAGCCTCCTGCAATGCCGAGAAATCCTTCCTGGCTCTCTTCTGTTCAATGTTTTTTCTCTGTTCAACAAAACGAACCTTTAAGTGCCTGCAATCACAAGACTCTGTGCTAGACCTAGTAAGGATATAAGGACAAAACCAGTCCCAGCACTCAAGGAACTTAAGCTTAATTAGGAGGATACAACATACAACATGTACACAGATAAGCACACACCAATGATAAAGTAATTGAAAGGGGACATGAACGATAACAATTGGGGAAGGTGAAAAAGGGGAGGCCAGAAAAGCCCAGGAGAAGAGGAAACCTGACATTAACTTTGAATCAAACAATTTAGCAACTAATTAGCCAGTGTTTGTTAAGCATCTAATAGTTGTCAGGCATTGATGATAATACAAAGTCAACAGTAAGCTTACACTACTGTCAAGGAAACATGCTACAGGTTAGTAAATAGAAACACACGTAGACACAGTAATTTGGAAGGGAGCATTCATAACAACTGAGAGGAAAAGGAAAAGATATAGGAGGTGGCATAGGAAATAAGGGAAGAAGGCAAAAGGAAGAAGTGTGCCAGGCAGCACTCTGCTAAGTGCTTTCCAGATCAATGACTCTTAGGAAGGTCCAGATGACATGCTGATCAAGTGTGCAGATTATATACAGCTGAAAGCAAAAGCAAGCATGTAAGATGATGGGAGCTACATTCTCCAAAATCTCAACAGGCTAGAATGATGGGCTGGATGTAATCAAATGAAATTGAAGAGGACCAAATGTGAAGTCTCACTCTTGAGTTCAAAGGACCAACTGTACGAGGAGAGGATGTGTATGACTAGACAACTATTTATGGAAAAAGATCCAGGAGGGGTTTAATGGGCTACAAAGTCAGTACAAGTCAGCAGTGGTGCAATATGACAGACAAAAAGTTACTACATCATGAGGCAGCCTTCACAGAATTCCAGAATAAGGGATATGAACACCCAGCTAGGCCTCCCCTGGGGCACATCACCTTGAGTGTACTTCTGCACTTAGATCTGGGTCCCACATTTTAGGAACTAACAAACTACAGCACAAGAATATGGGAACAACCAAGATGGCCGGGGCCCTGGGGACTGTGCTACCACCATGACGTTAGCTAAAAAAGGAAGCATAAAAGTGGAAATATGTAGCTAGAGAAAAATTCACAAATTCCCCAGAGCAGTCTTGAAGTATGGACCCAGACTTGCTCTGCTTAGCTCTGGATCATAGAACCAGGAACATTGAACTAAATATTACAGAACAGTTGTTTTTCCCTTGAGGTAAGGAAAAACATCCTAAAAATGGGGTTTAACTCATGATGAAAAATGCTCTCCACTGCAACAGTTGGAGTCTGATTGCAGATTGGAGCAGACAATCTTCAACTTTATTTTCTTTATGAGTTTTTTCTTTTATGAGTAGTATATGTCTTCTTTCATAGCATGGGGAATATGGATATATGTATTGTTATAAAAACACTTGTATAGCCTATATAAGATTTTTTTTTTACCATCTTGGGCCAGGGGGAGGAGAGTGAGGAGAGAGAATTTGGATCACAAAATGTCAGAAAACAAATGTTAAAAATTGTTTCTACATGTAACTGGAAAAAAAAGGAAGGAAGGCAGGAAGGAAGGAAGGAAGATAGTTTCCCATAATAAGCAGCTTACAAATATGCCTCTTCTAAATACAGGCTACTGAATGTCCAACAGGAAAAGCAATGGATATGAAGTTCAAAATCCAGGTTTGAATCTTCACTTTGCCCCTTAACTTCCAGGGAGATGTTGGACAAGCCACATAAACTCTGGACCTTAATTCCCTTCTCTTCCTCCTACCCCAACCAAGTAGAGTCATTTTTGAATTGTACAGTGCCCTGCGCTCCATAAGTTGGTGCTTCTCTTACCTCTCTCTCCCATTTCCAGCTTTTCTTTTTTTTTATTCTCTCTCTCTCTCTCTCTTTCACACACACACACACACACACACACACACACACACACACACACACACACATAGTTCTCTCTTATTCTGACTTCTCCCTCCATATCCTTTCTTTTTCTCCCCCTTCCTCTTCTCCCCTCTATTCTCTTCCAGGTTTTTCTTTCTCCACAATCAATAGGTAAATGGAGACACTGTGTCTGATAAGTTAATTGAGGAAGAAACAAGCCACATAGCCATCTTACAGGAATGTCAAGTGCCAACGGAGAAATGGAAGGCATTCCAAATGGCACAAGGAAGGATGAAGACAGGAAGACCTGGTGAAGACAGCAACACAGATGGAGACTGGCTCTTTAGCTTCAATCACTCACAGACTTGTGGCTCACTTGGAAGGTGCCTGCTGGCCACCACAAAAAGTTGCTAGTCTAGACACGGCAGGTAACTTATCCAGTTAAGGGTCCCAGATTATTAACTACTCTTAATTTATCTCCACATTGCAGATGATGCTTGATGATGGTTTTCACTATATACTGTTTATTATTTTTAGGAAAGGCTTCTATTTTTTCTATACTTTCTAGTGTTTTCAATAGGAACGAGTGTTGTATTTTATCAAAGGCTTTTTCTGCATCTATTAAGATTATCATGTGATTTTTGTTGGTTTGGTTGTTGATATGGCCAATTATGTGGATGGTTTTCCTGATATTAAACCATCCTTGCATTCCTGGTATAAATCCCGCCTGATAATCCTCATTATCACTTGCTGGAGTTTTTTTTGCTAGTATCCTATTTAAGATTTTTGCATTTATGTTGGTTAAGGAGATTGGTCTGTAGTTTTCTTTCTCTGTTTTTGTTCTGCCTGATTTTGTAATCAGTACCATATTTGTGTCATAAAAGGAATTTGGTAGAACTCATTCTTTGCTTATTTTGTCAAATAGTTTGTATAATATTGGGATTAGTTGTTCTTTAAATGTTTGATAGAATTCATTTGTGAATCCATTCTGCCCTGGGAATTTTTTCATAGGGTGTTCTTTGATGGCTTGTTCACTTTCTATTTTTGATATGGGATTATTTAAGTATTCTATTTCTTTTCCTGTTAATCAAGGCAGTTTATATTTTTGTAAATATTCATCCATATCACCTAGATTGACATATTTGTTGCCATATAATTGGACAAAATAGTTCTTAATAATTACCTTAATTTCCTCTTTATTAGAGATGTGGTCACCCTTTTCATATTTGATACTGTTAATTTGGTTTTCTCTTTTCCTTTTTTTATTATATTAACCAGTACTTTATCTATTTTATTTATTTTTTCGAAGTACCAGCTAATAGTCTTATTTATTAATTCAATAGTTCTTTTACTTTCAATTTTATTAATTTCTCCTCTAATTAATTTCTCCTCTAATTTTTATGATTTCTAATTTAGTTTTTATCTGGGGATTTTTCATTTGTTCTCTTTCTAGTTTTTTAATTTGCATGACCAATTCATTGACCTCTTCCCTCTCTGATTTGTTAATATATGCACTCAGGGATATAAATTTCCCCCTGAGTACTGCTTTGGCTGCATCTCATAGATTTTGATATGATGTCTCCTCATTGTCATTCTCTTAATGAAATTGTTCATTGTTTCTATGATTTGTTCTTTAACCAATCAATTTTGGTAATTTCCAATTAATTTTTTATTTGCCTCTCTATGTACCCATGCTTATTCTTATTTTTATTGCATTATGATTTGAAAAAGTTGCATTTATTATTTCTGCTTTTTTTGCATTTGTTTGCAATGTTTTTATGCCCTAGTACATGGTCAATCTTTGTAGCATGTACTGCTGAAAAGAAGGTATATTCCTTTTTTGTCCCTGTTTATTTTTCTCCATATATCTAGTAACTCTAATTTTTCTAAGATTTCATTCATATCTCTTATCTCTTTCTTATTAATTTTTTTGGTTTGATTTATCTAGATCTGATAGAGGAAGGTTCAGGTCTCCCACTACTACAATTTTACTATCTATTTCCTACTTAACCTCCAGTAGTTTCTCCTTTAAAAATATGGATGCTATACTATTTGGTGCATATATGATGAATACTGTAATTTCCTCAGTGCCTATACTGCCTTTTATCAGGATATAATTATCTTCCCTATCTCTTTTAATCAGATCTATTTTTACTTTGATTTTGTCAGATATCATGATTACGGCTCCTGCCTTCTTTTTCTCAGTTGATACCCAATAGATTTTGCTCCATCCTCTTACCTTTACCCTGTGTGTGTCTACCTGCCTCATGTGTGTTTCTTGTAGACAACATATGGGGTAGGATTTTGGTTTCTAATCCACTCTGGTATTTGCTTCTGTTTTATGGGTGAGTTCATCCCATTCACATTCAGAGTTATGATTAACACTTGTGTATTCCCCATCATTTTGATTTCCTCTCCTAGTCTTGCCCTTTCTTCTTTCACTATTTCCTTCTATACCAGTGTTTTGCTTTTAACCAGTCTCCCTAATCCTCACCATTATTTTATTTCCCTCCCCACCCTCCCTTTTTATTCCCCTCTTATTTTTCTTTAGGCTCTGTTAAATTCCCTCCCCCTTCTATTTCCCTCCCTTTTTATACTCCCCACCCCACTCACCCACTTAGTTTTTCCCTCTCAACTTCCCTGAAGGGTAAGATAGAATTCTATACCCCAATGGGCCTAGATACTCTTCCATCTCAGAACTGATTCCACTGAAAGTAAGATTTAAGTATTACCTATTAGCACTCTCTTCTTCTCCTTATCATAATAATATTCTTCCCTATTCCCTGCCATGTACCTCTTTATGTGGTATAATTTATCCTATCTTTCTTCTTCCTTCAAGTTTCTTTTGGTGACATCTTCTATTCCCCCACACACACCGTGCCATGGCTTTTTAAAAAAAATATATCATCTTAAACCACTTAGTACCCCAACATCTACCCATGAATAATTCTTCTAATTACGATGATAGTGAATACAGTTTTTGAGAGTTACAAATATAATTTTTTCCATATAGGATTATAAACAATTTGACCTTACTGAAGCCCTTAAAATTTTTTTTCTCTCTTTCTTGTTTACCTTTTCATGTTTCTCTTGAAATTTGTATTTGGACATTAAACTTTCCATTTAGTTCTGGTTTTTTCTTTACAAATACTTAGAAATCTTCTATTTTGTTAAATGCCCATACTTTCCCTGGAAGTATATAGTCAGTTTTGATAGGTAGGTGATCCTTGGTTTTAAACCCAATTCTCTTGCCTTTCTGAACATCATATTCCAAGCCTTGTGGTCCTTTAACATGGAAGCTGCCAGATCCTCTGCAATCCTGACTGGGGCTCCTTGATATCTGAATTGTCTCT
Source organism: Gracilinanus agilis (assembly GCF_016433145.1). Taxonomy (NCBI): domain Eukaryota; kingdom Metazoa; phylum Chordata; class Mammalia; order Didelphimorphia; family Didelphidae; genus Gracilinanus; species Gracilinanus agilis. The sequence continues at coordinate 505,989,981 of NC_058133.1, read as the reverse complement.
GGCTTCTTGCAATATTTTCTCCTTAACTTGGAAGCTCTGGAATTTGGCAATTACGTTTCTGGGGTTGTCTTTTGAGGGGAGGGCAATCTATGGACTCTTTCAATGTCTGTTTTGCCCTCTTGTTCAAGAATATCAGGATAATTTTCTTGGATAATTTCCTGCAATATGATGTCAAGGCTTCTGGGTTTTTTTCTAGGTTTTCAGGTAGACCTATGATTCTCAAATTGTCTCTCCTGAACCTGTTTTCCATCTTCTCAATCAGCTATTTCATGTTGCCTTCTATTTTGTCATTCTTTTGACTTTGTTTTATCAATTCTTGCTGTCTTGTGAGATCATTAGCATCTACTTGCCCAAATCTCATCTTTAAAGACTAGTTTTCAACTATGATCTTTTGATTTTCGTTTTTGGTTTGGTGTAACCTGCTTTTCATGAATTCCAGAAAATCAATTCTGGTCTACAATTTGCTTATTATTTCATGTGATTTCTGTGCCTTTTTTTCCAAGTGGGAGATTCTGTCTTTTAAACTATTATTTTCCTTTTGATTTAATTGCATTTCTTTCTCCCACTTTTCTTCCCATTGTTCCTCCCTCTTTCTTATTTGGTTCTTGAACTTCAATTTGAGTTCCTTGAGAGCTTGTGACCAATTTCCTTTTGTTTTTGTTTTTTTGAAAGTTTGGATGTTTTTGCTTGTTTGTCACTCTTTGCTGTCGCCTCTGTACTCTGCTCCTTTTCCCCATAGAAGTTATCCCATGTTAGAGGCTTTCTCTGTTGTATCTTTTTTTTTTTTTTTTTTGGTATTTGTGGATTGTAGTTCTTGGGTGTTGGTGGCCATTTCTTTGTTAGTTTTATCTTCACTTCTATACCAGAAGTCTGAGTGAGGAGAGTAGGCAACACTCTTGGAGTGGTTTTTGCCCAGAGGCTAATTTTTGAGTCTCTATGGTGTCTGCTGTGGGCATCCCATCTCTGTGCTATCTCCTCTCCCACACTCCACAGGTCTCAAGACTCTCTACCAAGGCTTTGCACTATCCTCAGGGGTAAGGCTGTGGTGCCCTTAGCCAGCTCCTCAGAATTTAGAGATTGCCCCAGCCTTTGCTCTAACTCTAGCATGGTAGGTGGTGTGTGTGTGTGTGTGTGTGTGTGTGTGTGTGTGTGTGTGTGATCAGTCTGCACATTGGTAGGTGTAATTTTACCCCCTTATAACATGGAAATGCCTAAACCCTGTCTACCTTCAAAGCTGAGTCCTACAGTAGAGCCCCTCACTCATCTGATTTTGATTTTTGTCCTTTTGAGACACTTTGTTGTGATCAGCAGTAGGAAGAGTCATGAAGTTCCTTCTACATTGCAACCATCTTAGCATGGAAGTCCCTTAACTACACACTTAAGGTCAGAACTCAAGGGTTGATCTTCAGACTTGTGGTTCTCTATGCTATTTAAGGCTATTTCTGGAAAGCAGTCAAAATGTGTATGACATATACATATATACTCACAGGGATGCATCTGCACATACACAAGCATGTGTGCATATTTGTACACACACACACACATACACACACACACACACACACACACACACACACACACTGCATTATTCTTTCATTTCCATCATTGTCAGTGTTCTAGGCAGCCAGGACATCTAAGCAGTAGAGGGATGCACACAGTGCCCAGGTGAGTGGAGTGATTCACTGGCTGCTTTGCCAACCATAAGAATCACCCCATGAATCAGTCAGAGCCCAGCTGCAATGGAGTCGTGTTGCTTTCTAGTGGTAATGCTCATAGACTTGTAGGGCTCCAATGGGAAAGGATTCACTTACTAAGAGAGCCACTTGTCAAGCACAGGACCAAAGCAAAAGAGTAAACATGGAGGATATAAGTTATTCCCCCCTGAAGTAAGGCACTGTTTGCTCCTGGCAATCATAAAATCCCTAATACCTAAGAGACAGGATGGGAAAGTGGCCAAAGAATTTGGCTCAGGATGAGGAAGCCCAAGGTTTGAATTCTGCCTCACACATGTAGAAGCCAAGTGGAATACATGGCTAGTCAGCCTTAATGTCCTCATCTGGAAAATGGATCTCATTGGATGATTTTTAATTCGCATGTTAAGTAGATTGGACGAGGTAATGTATCTAAGGAGCTTTGTAAGTCTTGAAATGCCAAATGCTGTCCATAACTGCAACACAAGTGTAGGCTATGCATGTTTGCTGGGTATCCCATACAACACTTGAAATGCTGTAATGGTTAGCTGTAAAAAGCATCAGGTCATGCCTTGACTTCCATAAGCCTACCACTAAACTGTGAGTCATGTTACCATTAACCTGCAAGAGAATGTAGCTTATCATTTTGCCCACAAGATGGTAACCACTCAAATTATCAATCTAATGGTTCTGTCAAATTCTCTTTGGCAGGGGGCATCTGGGTGGCTTAGTGGATTGAGAGACACACCTAGAGATGGGAGGTGCTAGGTTCAAATCTGACCTCAAACACTTCCTAGCTGTGTGACCCTGGGCAAGTCACTTGATCCTCATTGCTTAGCCCTAACCACTCTTCCGCCTTGGAATCAATACCGAGTATTGATTCTAAGACGGAAGGTAAGGGTTTAAAAAAAATTCTCTTTGGCACAAGCAAGATTTTCTCTATGCACACCTGTGTAGGGAGTCCAAGACTTGCCAAACTACAGGCTTCAAAGAACTGGACAAAGGGACACTCTCACTAACAAGAGTTCTACATTTATGCAAAGGGATGAAAAATAAATCATCTCCCTGAACTACTGCATATGTATAATCTGTGGCTCTAACTCCCATTCCACCTCTGGGAAATTTCCTAGTGTTTGTTGGCATATGAGCAGGAGCTTCTGAAAAGACAGAAGCAGGAAGGTTCTGGAATTCTGGAGAAGGGACAGGTCTGCCTTCTTCTAACAGTCTTGCTGGAGGTTGAGTTTTTGTCTGGTCTCCTGGGGTAGACCTGGTGAGCTGGCTATTCTCTCTCCTGTGGTTTTTCTTCTGATCCATCTTACCAACAACTTGTTCCTGTGTTTATCCTGTTCCTGCTGGCTAAGAGATATATCAACAGAGCTGCTTGAAACACCTAAGGCATCTGTCAGTGAGAACATTTCCCTGAGTCCTATTCCTGCTTAACTTCCAACCTTATCACCTTTATCACCATCTAAGGGGAGATTTGGGGTAGTGGAGTGTATTTATTGTAGGGACTGGGGCTTTAGGTAGAGAAGTAAATGACAGTGCAGATACCATCTCTCTGAAGGGAACAACTAGATTTGGTGGGGAGGGTTAGTTATATTCTTTAGATAGATTATCCGAATTCCCTTCCCTGCCTTCCCTTACCTTAAATAAACCCCTGTTTGGACTGCTTTGGTACCCTGTAAGCTTTATCTTGTTGGCCTTCCTAAACCCTGTGATTCTTCTGATTATTGGTCCTGAACAATCATTCCTTGACCTACTAACATCCCATTATCACCTGGTATCTTCTAGATACATATTTCACGTTGACCAACTACCACATTCATGACTCAGGGGTAATTAGTAAGGAGAGGTGTGAGGGGGTGACCCAATTCATTCATTATGGGTTTTCCATCTGATCATATCCCCAAACCTCCCAGACTCACATAGATAGATCTAGGTTATGAAAAGGGGAAAATGCACTCATGGAAAGGAGTCCAGCACTCATCTCTACATCCTACCCAGGCCAGAGAGTGAAAATAAGGGAGAAATTTCAAAGGGGGAAAAAGGGAGAGCCAAGCACCAAGAAGACTTCCATTTGCTGAGGAGGCTTGAGGAAGCCTCTTTGGCTCTTCCCTTGGGCCTGATTGCTCTCTGTATCCAAGTCCTTAATTGGCTATTCTGCCTCCTGGTTTGATTCAGATTTCTGCTACCATTATGATACCATCCACAGGTAGGAAACTGGTACCAGCAGCCCCTCAGTGGGCTGGGAGTTCCTGGCACTACACCCAAAAGGCATCTAACCCTCTCAGATTGTGGCCAGGGTGGTCACAGGAGTACAACATTCTCAGTCCACAGAGGCATTGATGTCACTAGACTTCTTGACAGTCGGCCACCCCATATTCCCCTCTCAGCAGCAGCCAAGTGGCCCATTCTCCATATGGCTAGGTAGGAAACATTCAAATCTCAAGACAAACAGGAAGGAGGAGGAAACCTCCAATACAGGCTTGCCCATGATTTGCCAACTTTTCATACGATTTCTCACCTGCTCTGAGTGTTCACAGACCTAGAACTTGGCAAGGAGGGAGAAAGACATTCTGGAGTATGCCAGGAATAGGGGCTCTCAGAAGTGCTCTAGTGTCCCTGCCCTCAAGGAGTTTACGATCTAATGGCAGAGACGAGAAGTAAATAGATACACCCAAACAAGCCTAGGAGAAGGAGGCCAGGTTGACTTTTAGCTCCCCCTTTGATGTATACCTGTACCCTCTGGTGAGAGTCACCCCACTATGGGGCCTTTTCTATGGTCCTTCCTTGGAGGACCCAATTGTTTTGTTTGCTTATGGCTCACTACTGACAACAAAATACTAAGCTTGGTGAACCACAGGTTTAGGGGAAAAGTCCTTTGGGCTATCTAAGAAGTAGAACTAAGGAATCAAAGAAATTGGCTCGACAATTTGTGAGCTGTACAATTCTGATTTTCTTTTAGCCTAGTCCTGGGATTTCACTGGTGTAGGGAAAGATGAAGAGACTCCTTCTACCCAGATGGACCAACAACTATTATACAATTTAGAGTTGTAGAGCATTACCTATGGCAACTGAGACACTGATGTCCAGAGTCAATGGAGCCAAGATGAATCAGAGGTGGGACTTGAACCCAGGTCTTTCTTGGAGGCCAGCTCCCTATGCACTACACCATTGCTACCTGCTTTCAATGTGTGCATCAGTCTCATTCTTTTAGAATCATGGCCCTAAATGGGGCATGACTATTTGTGGACTAGGCAAGATTAGTAGAATCTGCCTCCTTGTGGGACATCATACAACAGAGCCTTTCAGTATAACACATAAAATGATGTAGCCCAAAATTCATTTTCTGGCTTGTGATTACAAAATCAGGCCTTTGTTCTGTAACTTATGACTTTAGAGAGCTGCGATATAGAGATATCTGTGATTTCATCCATCTAGGGAGCTCCCAAATGGAGAAACTCTCTACCAGTGCAGTTTTGTACCTTCTCTGCAAGGTTTCAGCTGCCGGGCATTGACAGAATGATAATGACCTACCCAGGGTCACATAGCTACCAAACTGTGTCAAAGGCAGCATTTGAATCTAAGTCTTCCTACCCATTCTTCCAAATTCCATCTCTCTCTCCTCTCTCTCTCTTTCTCTCTCTCTTCCCCCCTTTCTCTCCCCCCCTCTGTCTCTCTGTCTCTGTCTCTGTGTCTCTCTCTCTCTCTGTCTCTCTTCTCCCTCTCTCTCTCTTTCTCTCTCTCTCCCCCTCTCTCTGTCTGTCTCTCTGTCTCTCTTCCCCTCTTCTCTCTGTCTCTCTCCTCCCTCTCTCTCTCTCTTTCTCTCTTTCTCTCTC
>NC_058133.1:505942321-505979645 GCF_016433145.1 Gracilinanus agilis | reverse complement strand
TATTATATTATATTATATTATATTATATTATATTATATTATATTATATTATATTATATTATATTATGTTATGTTATGTTATGTTATGTTATATTATATTATACTATACTGTATTGTATTGTATTGTATTATACTATACTATATTATCACACCACATCATACTATATCATATTAAATTTATCATACTGTTGTCATATGTATTATATTGTTATATTATATTATATTATATCACATTATGTTGTTATGCTATATTACATTATATTGTCTATTACAGTATATCATATTGTTATATTATATAACATTATATCATGTTATATCAACTTATAGTATATTATATTACAATATATTACATTACATTATATTATATTGTATTATATGATATGATATGGTATGATATGATATTATATATTATTTTATATTATACATTTTAATATACTTATGCAAATATATATTATAAGCTTAGTAATGGGGTGACATGATAAAAGTGGCATATAGGAATAATTATTATGATGACATATAATGATATTATCATATACTTTATGAAGGATGATTCAAAAGAGAAAGATTGATGTAGAGAAGCCAGCGGGGAGGTAACTGCCATCCTCTAAGCATGCTGGAGATATAGGCCTGGACGAGGGTGGTGAGAATGGGATTGGGAAGGGGCAAATTCCAGAGACATTCCAAACAAACAATTGAAAGTGGTCTGCAGAAGGACCCCTGGGTGGGTGGTGAGGCTGCCTGCGAGCTATTCACTCTCCAGGTCCCAAGGGTTAAGCGCCACAAAGATAAGGCCAACTTCATAGTCAGACAAGTTAAGTGGGTTACCAGGACACCAGGGGAAGAGCCAAGATCAAAGAGCCGGGATTAAAGCAGGAAGTCTGGAGAATGTGCACAAAGGTTGCAGGACAGATGCCCCGGCAGGCTGAAGTTTATATGTCAGGAGGGGCAGAGGGGCTATCAGGGGAGGCCAGGAGAGAACCCCAAGGGGGCTCTGCTCCAGGGCCAGCACGGCAAATTCTCTAAAAGGAGGATTAGCAATAACTGGGAGAGGTGAACCAAGCTTAATGAGAGAGAAGTGTTTGCTGCCTTGCCACACTGGTAGTCATCCTCAGTGATGGAGATCTTGTTCTGCCTCCTCATCGGGCAGTAAAGAGCCTTTCTTTGTATTCAGCCAGCGGCCCTTCCAAGTCACTTTACTTTGGCAAAGGTATCTGTTTTGGAGGGCAGCTACTGGACCTGGAATCCAGAAAACTCATCTTCCTGAGTGCCAATGTGACCTCAGACACTAGCTGTGTGACCCTGGGCAAGTTGCTTACTCCTGTTGGCCTCAGTTTTCTCATCTGTAAAATGAAATTGGAGAAGGAAATGGAAACAGAAAACCACTCTAGAACCTTTGCCTAGAAAACCCCAAACAGGGTCACAAAGAGTCAGACATGACAGAATAATAATAATGACAAAAATCTGTTTTGGACTGGAGGAAATGAGCTCTGGAAAAGAGAACTGTGTCTCCAGGGGCTTCAAGCTTAGCCCACTAGCTGCCTCCTCTTCTTCCTACTTCTATTGGGATGCTGAAGGGACCCTATCATTGACTGGATAACCAAGATGAGGAAAGAATGTGTCCAAAAGGACTCAAGTTTTGTGTCAGGCTGACCATTGACAGAGATATGGAAGAGAGGAGGCAGAGATCATTTTGAGAGCAAATGATGAGTTTTCACTGGAAATGGTGAGTTTGAGCCTATCCAAGTTGGATGTGAAATCGGCAGTTAGAAATATGGACCTGGAACTTGGGAAAGAGGTTGGGGCCAAAGTCTTTCACGATATCATTTTGGAGAAGCCAGAGAAATGGGATGACAGGAAAGCTACATGAATTAGTTAGTGGTTAAAGAACCAGGACCAAAAATATTGAATAATAATAGAATAGTCAACTTGGAAGGAAGTGCCAAAAGTTTCTATCATTTTTATTCTATTTCTCATTTTTAATAGTGATTTGGATGAAGGTACAAGGGACATATTTCTCAAATCTTGGGATGACATGAAACTGGGAGGTTAACACTTTGGATGACAGATTCAGAACTTTTTTTAAAAGATCTCAGAGGACTGGGACGATGAAACAACTATGTTAAGATGAAATGCAATGGAGATAAATGTAAAGTCCTTTTTTGGGCTCAAGAAATCAAGCTTACAAGTCTAGGATGAGGAGATAGTAAAATTTATTTTTACTACTTGCCTTACAGGGTGTTGTGAAGAAAGCGTTTTGTAAAACTTAATATGCTCAATAAATATGCCTTAGGCACTGAAAATGCTTCTTGGCTATATGGCTGGATTATTAGTCATTTCTGTTTATAGGTAAAAATCTCTGCATTTTTCTTTGATTTGGCTCTGATTCTACGGGTAGGTATTCACTAGATGACATAAATTGGATGAGAAATTGGGCTAGATTATAGCTAAAATTCCTTTCATTTCTACTTCCTTTTCTTTTTTTTTTAAACCCATACCATACATCTTAGAATCAATACTACATACTTGTTCCAAGGCAGAAGAGCAGTAAGGGTTAGGCAAAGGGGGTTAAGTGACATGCTCAGGGTCACACAGCTAGGAAGTGTCTTGAGGCCAGATTTGAACCTCCCTTCCCCAGGCTTGCCTCTTTATCCACTGAGCTGCCTCTCCAGTTTTGCTTTCAATGATTAATATTTTTCTGTGAACAAATTGAGTTCCAATACCCTCATTTTATAGATTATACAAGTATATTTCTAGAAATGTATCCAACTCATGGACATGGACTTAGGAATGTACCAAGTTATCACTTATACAAGCTCACCCAATGAACAAAGTACCAGGGACAAGATTTGAACCCAAGTTTTGACTCCTACTTCCTTCTTTTTCTTCAAGAAAGAGAACAACATAGGAGGTCGTGGTTCAAATCTGGCCTCAGACACTTCCTAGCTATGTGACCCTGGGCAAGTCACTTAATCCCCATTGCCCAGCCCTTACTGTTCTGCCTTGGAACTAGTACACAGTATTGATTCTAAGACAGAAGGTAAAGGTTAAAAAAGAGAGAGAGAGAGAGCAACAGCAACCTTTGAGAGAACAAAGCCAGATATGAAAGACTAAATGGGAGGCCATGGATAATGAAAAAAATGGAAATAGGTGGCATCATCTGCCCATTTTACAAAGTAGAGGAAAAAAGAATACTAGCAGAGGCAGCTGAGGAAAATACTTTCAAAGTTACCTAAAGGTATTTGACATGAGGGAAGGAGAAAGTCACCAATTTCCTATAGATGATATTTTCTTCTAGTTCAGACCTCCTTCCTGAGATCATTTCTGTCCATGGTGGGTTTGCCAAATCTCTTCTTACCTTGAAAGGTGAGCAATGAAGGAGAAACTCCAGAATTACTTCCAGGCTCACTTGGTAAATTAAAACTGACCAAAAGAAACTCATTCAATTATTGCCAGTCTGATCCTCACTGAGAGTAGTTTAGAGTAGTTTATTTAAATATATTTACATATGTGCATATATGTAGATACACACACACACACACACACACACACACACACACACACACACACACATATATATATATATATATATATATATATAGAGAGAGAGAGAGAGAGAGAGAGAGAGTTTTATGTTTATTGAGAGTGGACAGGTAGGCAGCACAATGGATAGGCTGCATCTGGACTCAGGAAGATTCTTCTTCCTGAATTCAAATTTAGTCAAATTTAACCTCGAACCCTAGCTAGTGGCCCGGGCAAGTCACTTAATCCTGTTTGTCTCTATTTTTCATCTTTAAAATGAGATGGAAAAGAAAATGGCTAACCATTCCAATATCTTTGTCAAGTAACCCACAAATGAGGTCCCAAAGATTTGGGCATGACTGAAAATACCTGAAGAACAAGAGTATAGACTACTGTTCAAAGCACAGGGAAAAATATAAATTTTGAGGAGATCTAGGTCCTTTCCCTCTAAGTGGGGGATATAAGAGACAGTCATGGAACAATACAATATAAGTATCACATAGAAAAGAAATCAACCAGCATTTATTAAGTACCTACTTTGTGCCAGACACTGTACTAGGTCCCAAAGCGCTACATGAAATCCAAGAAGGGATCACCAAATGGAGAGATCTGAAATAAAACACTTTCTCTCTCAGCTCTTTCTATCCTGGGTTACAAAATCACAGAGCTGGTCTGGGCTAAATGCAATAGTGAGATGAAAAAAAGGGTTGGGCACCATTTACATCTGTCTTCAAGCCAAAAACACTAAAGGACACCAACATATTTTCTCACTTAATTCTATAGGCATATTTCAGTTGGCAGATTCCTAAGTGAGATTTAAGAGTCCTGTGTATATGAATGCCACATTTAATTTTTAATAAGAATAAAAATATAACACCTCCAGGTACAGATCAATGCATGGGTCTTTATAATAAAAAGGCTTTATTTTAATGAATCTGGTTCCATCATGCCAGCAAGCCTTTCCTTTCCCCTTGGAATAATACTGAAAACAGAACAAATTTCTTGCTTGGTGGTCCATTTATATAAGCAATATTAAAAATTAATTTATTTGTTTAAAAAACCCATCAAAGAGTAATTTTTAAAATTCTTGGATGCTTTGCCCTTTGGTTTTGTTGATGAGGACAATAATGATAATGATGATGATAATAATCATCAGCTCACCAAACAAAAACTATTGGCAATAAACCAAAAAATCAGTCGTGTCTACCATTTAAGCCTCTTTCATACTACTAAGCCTGACTCTTTGTGCCACAAGCAGAAAGCAGGCTATTGGAAAAGCTTCAGGGACAAAAAAAAAGACAAAACAAAACAAGAACAATTTTTTGAAAGTTAGCTGAGACAGGATGAAATGGTTTGTTACTCCCCCAATCTGGTCTACCCATAGCAAGGGCAGTTGCTCTCCTCCTACATTTTCCTCTGAGCCTCCTACTCTCAAAGAAGATGAGAGTATTTCCTTTCCAGATGGGCACAATTACCTAAAAATGAGCAGATTTTCTAGATGAGATTGATGATAATGTATAATCATCCCAACTCCATTAATATCAACTTAACAGAATCACAGAGTTAGAGCTGGAAAGGTCCTTAGAAATCATGTCCACCCCACCATTGTACAGATAAGGAAACAGATTCAAAGAGGATGTGACTTGCCTAGGACAACACAATTAGTAAGTGTTTGAGACAGGATTTTAACTTGGCCTTCAATTCCAATTCTAGCAAAATAGTTGTTATGCCATAGTGCCTCATGAGTGGCAAGGTGGGGAGCAGTGTATGCTCAGGAATACTAGGGAGCTCTGCCACTAGCTCTTTCGGCAACCTTAGTCAATTCATTTAATCTTTCTGTGACTCAGTTTCCAGAGTAATCACCTTACTTACAGGAATATCCTTGAGGATCAAATGAAGGTGAAGATATTTTGAAAAGTTAGTTTTCTGCAAATGACTATTATTATTAAGAAGAGTTCAATGCTTGGAGTAGGATGACAACCAGCTCTGCAATGTCTATAAGGAAAAGGAAGTGCTAAGAACAAAGGGTGGAAAAAAATGCAAAATGGAACAAACATCATCCATTAGATTAATGTCATGATCTGCTATCTTATAAAGTAGGACCTTCACCTAGATAAGACTTTTGTCTAGTTAAGCCTATTAATTAGGTGATTTAAAATCCCTGGATTTCACTGTTGACTCAGACTGTTCTTTGTAGGAGAATCTGACAAGATAGCCATTCTTGAAAGCAATATGCATTCTTTGATGTGTTTAAGGAAAGGCCAAGTAATTTAACTGGAGATTCCTAAGGAAGAAACTACAAGGGGAGGGTACTAGATGTATGCCCAATTCATTAATATACTTTTTTATTGATGAAAGTGTTTAGAATTTGTAAAGAAAGTTTAGAGATATACATAAGCACTAAGTACTGCTTTGGCTACATACCCAAAACTTTGCTATGTTGTTATCATTATCTTTAATGAAATTATTGCTTCTAGGATTTGTTCTTTTATCCACCCATTCTTTAGAATTCAGTTGTATAGTCTCCTACTTTTCATCTTTATTTCAAAGGCTTTTATTGAATATAACTTTTATTCCTCTGTGGCCCATAAAAAATTTGTTTAATATTTCCGCTTTTCTGCATGAGTGGTTCTAATGCTCAAATAAAGGTCAATTTTTGTGATGGTGCTATGTACAACTTAGAAATATGTATATTACTTTCTAGTCCCTTTCAATATTCTCCATAGGACTATTATATTTAACTTATCTATAATTCTATTTATGTATTTAATTTTATTTTTTGGATAGATTTATCTACAGAATATGTCCAGGTCCCTTGATCATTTTACTTTTACTGTCTTTTTCTCTCTTGAATTCATTTAAATGTTCTTTTAAGAACTTAGTTGTTATGTGATTTAGCTCAAGTACAGATATATTTAAAACTCTTACCTTCCATCTTGGAATCAGTTCCAAGGCAGAAAAGTAGTGGTTAAGAGCTAGGCAATGGGGGTTAAGTGACTTGCCCAGGGTCACACAGCTAGGAAGTATCTGAAGCCAGATTTGAACCCAGGATATCCCATCTCTAGGCCTGACTCTCAATCCATTGAGCCACCTAGCTGCCCCCAGGGCATATATTTTAAAAACTAATATTAATTCATTGTCTATGGCACCTTTTGGCAAAATATGGTTTCCCTGTTTTTCTCTTTTAAATAGGTTTGCTTTTGTTTTTGCTTTATCTGAGATCCTAACTATCCCTGACTTATTTTAAATTTAAATTGATACATTATAGATTCTGTTTGAGCCTCTTATTTTAATTGTATGGATATTTCTCTTTCAAGTGTGTTTCTTATAAGCAAGACTAATGTTTTCTGGTTTCTACTCTATCTTGCTGTTAACCTCTTCTGTGTGAGTATATACCTTTAAAGGTGAATTCATTCCATTCACACTTATGATTTTAATTGTGTATTACAGAAGGTGAATACTAAAAGAGAAACTACCCTGCCCCTCAAACCTAGGGACTAACATGGGACAGAGAAGGGCTGAGACAGAATGCAACTTGGGAAGAGGGACTGGGGCATTAAAGTCTTCAGGCAATGACACAAGAAAGGAGTCCATGATGGTTTTGCAATAGATGGCTCCTAGGATATGACACATAGTTACACCAAGTTCTCCTCAGTTCAGTGGATGGGACTTCTGACTCGATCTTCACCTCATACATCAAGAAAACTTGAGCAACCATTCTGGACGGCAATTTGGAACTATGCCCAAAGGGCTTTAAAAGACTATCTGCCTTTTGATCCAGCCATACCACTGCTTGGTTTATACCCCAAAGAGATAATAAGAAAAAAGACTTGTACAAAAATATTTATAGTCACACTCTTTGTGGTGGCAAAAAATTGGAAAACAAGGGAATGTCCTTCCATTGGGGGGAATGGCTGAACAAATTGTGGTACTGTTGGTGATGGAATACTATTGTGCTCAAAGGAATAATGCACTGGAGGAATTCCATGTGAACTGGAAGGATCTCCAGGAATTGATGCAGAGTGAAAGGAGAAGATCCAGGAGAACATTATACACAGAGACTGATACATTGTGGTACAATTGATCATAATGGACTTCTCTACTAGCAGTAATGCAAGGATCCAAAGCAAGGCTGAGGGATTTATGAGAAAGAAAACTAGCCACATTCAGAGGAAGAACTGTGGGAAGAGAAATACAGAAGAAAAGCAACTGCTTGAACACATAGGCTGATGGGAATATTACTGAGGATATAGACACTAAACGATAATTCTAGTCCAACTATCAATAACATGGAATTAGGTCTTAATCAATGATAAATGTAAAACCCAGTGGAATTTTGCTTTGGCTATGGGGGAACTGGTGGGGTTTGGGAGAGAGGGAAAGAACATGAAGCATGTAACTATGGGAAAATATTCAAAATTATAATTAAAATTTAAAAAAGGAAAACAAAGAAAACTTGAGGAAGTTCAAGAAAGTCAGCAGTTTTATAAGGACGAGTAGGGTCCTCAGTTGCACATGATTGGATTCCCATCTCTGATATCAAAGTCAAGGAAATACAAAACATACTTTCCAATATGTATCCAATAAGAATGATTCTAAATATGGGAGATTTTGGAGAGAAGTAATAAGCATTTATCTAGCATCTACTATATGCCAGGCACTGTGCTAGGCACTTTTTACAATTATTATCTCGTTTAATCCTCACAAAAATGTGGAGGGTTAGGTGTTATAATTATCCTCATTTGACAGTCAAGGAAACTGAGGCAAATATCAGTTAAGTAACCTACCCAGAGTCACACAGTGTCTGAGGCAGGATTTTTGAATTCAGGTCTTCCTGGCTCCAAGTTCAGTGCTCTATCTATTGCATCACCAGTTGCCTCAGAGAAGGAGGAAGACAGAAAAGAAGGGAAAGACCAGGTCTGAAAAAGAAGAGTTTTCTGGATTATTGCCCTTCCCCATAAAAAACACAACCAGCTTTTAAAAAGTTAACAATTCAACCTCTACACTATAACATAGTCTGTCCTTACAATTAGAGTAACTGGACAAACAGCCCTTACAAGGCTTCGGTGACCAAACTATACCAACCAGAAGTCACTAGAACTGGAAGGTGAACCCCCTTTGCCTCCTTCAAGCTTTCCTAATTCAACAGAGGTTATTTATAGATTCCCTAGACTTGACTTAACTGAAGAATGTCAGTAAGTCATAAACTACCACAGTTCAGAAAAAATTGAGACGACGGCCACCCAAAGTGCGATGGCTGGATGAATGGAAGGCATTAAATGGGCTGCGACATACTACCCGTTAAGAATTATGCCAGAGAAGTGTCTAGGTCATCCGAAATACATAAGATATGGTCCTGTGGGGAGAGCAAGAGATAACGTATGGATAACCCAGATGCTCCAATGGAATTTTCCCATCAGGAAAACTAGACAAAGGACCTCAGCATATTGGGTGGACCAGCTGCAGAGGTTTTGTGGGAGGATTTGAGCAAGGATGCAGACAAGGATAAGAGCGCATGGATAAAAGTTTTTTTTTCCCCCCCTACTGCCTTATATGGCCTCCTGAAATTCTAGAATGCTTATAACTCCATGTGTGTGTGAACCCCAATAAACATGGCCATTTTGTAAACAAGCTGAAAATCACACACAAAAAAACAAAGATAATATTGTACATAATGGAAAAGTGAAATGGATCCTTTATACGAAGAGTGGAATCACGGGGCAACTAAGTGGTTCAGCAAGTTGAGAGCCAGGCTGAGAGGCGGGGGATCAAATCTGATCTCAGACACTTCCTAGCTGTGTGGTCCTGGATAAGTCACTTAACCCCTATTGTCTAGCTCTTCCTGTTCTTCTGCCTTGAAACTGATAGACAGTATTGATTCTAAGATGGGAAAGTAAGAATTTTTTTTTTAAAAGAGTGAGATCAGTGCTGGGACATGTCAGGTTCAGTGTCTAACCTCCCTCCTGAAAGGGTACACTGGGAGCTGGGATGGGGATGAAGAGAACAAAGATCTCAAACATAAAGAAAGGGGTCAGGTCACTCCTCCAGAGACTGGGAAGCCCCTGGCTCTCTCCCTAAAGCCATGGCCTGACCCCCTACTATAATAAGAGGTTTGAGAAAATGAGGTTGGCCATGGCTCTTGGGGGACCCCGTTGGTGGTTTTTGAAAACCAGAAGGTTCCCTTGTGCTGGGGCAGTGTCCCTCTAGCCAGTCCCTGCACAGGGAGATGGTGTTTGAACGACTCACTCACCTTGCAGAGTCCTGCCTTTGCTTCAGACCCTTTTCCTAGGATTTCCAGTTATCTGACCTGAGGGTGTGAACTCTACCCTCTGCCCCACTCTCTATCATAATGACTCTCTCTGTCCAGGACTGGCTTGGACCACACCCTAGACAATTCCTGTTTGCATCACAAACAGGAACTGTTCCAATCCTGTATCCCACAGCTCGCCCATAGCCCATATCGGCTGGCCTGGAGCAACATCCTCTCTGCTATCAGGAGTCTTACTAGGAGGCTGCCATGTCTGAGAGTTCTAGCCCCATTCCCTGGAGCGCTTGAACTCAGCCCAGTCCCCATCTGTCCCACCCCACTGCTGGCACCAAATGAACAGTTGAAAGGATAGCAAACATGATTTTCTTTCCTCTAAGAAAACCCTAGAGGCTCCATATCTCCTTAGTGGAGTAATGTATAGACTTTGGTGAGATGATTTGTGTGTGGTGGTAGGAAGAAAGAACTCCCATTCAATTTGTCAGAGGCAAAAAATAAAGAGTAGGCGTCGAATGATGCAATCCATCGACACAAATTCATAAATATAGTCAAGGGGGATTACAGCTGTTAGGAAGATCTGGAGAGGAAGTGGGGAGGGAAGGGGCAGCACGGCAATTAGGATGCCACATTTCATACTGAACTTTCTTTTCAGTAATCTGGTCCTGGAAAGTGGCCTCCCTTCCCCTCATCCCTATCCCTGACCCGTCAAGGCATCTCTTTTCTCTAGAAATTAGGCTGAGGGTCAGATGGACATCTGTGGGCTGAACTTGGGAAGGGGATGCATAGCTGGTGGCCGAGGGAAAAAGAAAGGTGTAGTCCAGTCCCTGGGCCATATAAGATCGGGATCAAGAATGAGGGATGACTTGGGGTTAAGCACTGAGAATGCTTAACAGGCGACGTCGGCTCAACTTTTGAGGATCTCTTATTCAGGAGTTAATTTCAATCTTTCTTGAAATTCTATATTTTCAATTCAACAATGACCACAGCTCCCAAGCCCAAGCCAGCCTGTCCCTCCCAGGCTCGCTCGCACAAGCCAGTGAAGCATCTTATTGCTTAGGGACACCCCCACCCCTCCACCTCTTATGGCTTCAGTAACAAGCCAGAGGCATGGGAGCATCCATTCATCCAACAAGATGAGCAGCATGAGCCCTTCGTGGTGGATAATAACCATGGAACTCACAGTACTTTTTCCAAAGATCTGACACCAAAACTGCAAGTCATTTCACTTCTCTAGCCTACAAGTTCTTCTTCTGTAAAATGAGGGGGTTGGGCCACTTGATGGAGCATCTTCCCCTTTTTAGTGTCCTGGACCCATTGGGCAGTCTGTTTAAACTTATAGATGTCTTCTTAGAGGACTGTTTATAAACATATAAAAGGCACTAGACTACAAAAGAAACCATTTTTATTTATTTATTTATTTTTAATTTTAAACCCTTAACTTCTGTGTATTGGTAGGCAATGGGGGGTGTCAAGTGACTTGCCCAGGGTCACACAGCTGGGAAGTGTCTGAGGCCAGATTTGAACCTAGGACCTCCTGTCCCTAGGCCTGGCTCTCCATCCACTGAGCTACCCAGCTGCCCCCAAGAAACCACTTTTATTGAAATACAGTCAACATATATATTTTTTAAAACCCTTACCTTCTGTCTTAGAATCAATATTAAGTATTGGTTCCAAGGAAAAAAGAATAGTTAGGGCTGGGCAATGGGGATTAAGTGACTTGCCCAAGTCATATAGCTAGGACATATCTGAGGCCAGATCTGAATCAGGATCTCCTCTCTTCAGGTCTGACTCTCTCTATATCCACTAAGCCCCAGAGCCACCCCCAGTCAATATTTTTTTTTAATATTTTTTTAAACCCTTAACTTCCGTGTATTGGCTCCTTGGTGGAAGAGTAGTAAGGGTGGGCAGTGGGGGTCAAGTGACTTGCCCAGGGTCACACAGCTGCAGTCAATATATTTTTAAAAAATTACAGGCCTCAGGTCAAGAAGCCCTGGTCTAGACAGCCTCTCTAGGATCCTTTTTCAGTTCTCTAATCTATGCTTCTATGATCTATGAAACTTGTAAAAACCATGTGCCAAGAACATGTACTGCCCTGATTTTTAAGAATCACTCAACCCTAGGACGTTTTCATGTAATAGATAATTCGTTATGAATTCAAAATTCATGAACAAACTTTGACAAAGTAGCAACAGAATGTCCAGTTCTCAATATTCCTGATACCGTGGCACAAGCTATCCACCTTTTATGTTTTCAGCCTGTTTCTGTACCAAGGTTATGTCCATCTCTTTCAGACTTTATTGGCAAGTCTGGGAATCCTTTATTGTAAAACAGGACAAGTAGAGAATTGGATGGGAATTTAAGGAGATGAGAAATGTGTTTGGCAAGGAGTTGAGAAGAGTAGGCCAGAGTGCTAATTCAGGAGGCTCCAGTTGGGGATTCGTCCATTCATTCATTCAACATTTATCACCTACGGTTGTAGAATGATAGTGACAAAGTTATTTCAGGCAGGAAATCCTGCCTGTTCTCCCTTAAATCATGATGTAGGGAGCTCCTGATAGGCCTATAAGAAGGTCCACTGCTGTACCTTATGATTCTGTACTCAGATTTCTGCTGCTCAACTTTGAGTATCCCTGAAACCTATGTCGGTTACAAAATGGCAGCCTTTGGAGTATTTGAACCCAAGGCTGGACATGTCACAGAAAAGACTCTTTCTGGATGAGATAGCTTCTAAGTTCCTATCTAACTCTGAGATTCTCTGACTCTAGGCATGTTCCTTCATTGATCCAAGAAGTTGTTTTATCTCACAGCCCTGAGAAGACCAGTGTGGTACCAGACTCTGTAGCAGTTGCTATGACACTGAGTATTTTTGTTTGCAAAACTAAAGATTAACTAATCAGACACAATGATTATTCTACATGATGGATCATTCCCTAGAAGGGATTTGGTTACTAGTGAGTTGGAGAGAAAACTAATTGCAGGTTGTTGCCTTTTTCTTTTCTAACATCAGCATAATTTGGGGTAGAACCCCAAGAACATGTAAGCACCAGCCCCTCCCTTCTCACATCTAGGACAAATGCAATCAGAGGGCAGAGGGAAACTGCCCTTGTGGACATGGAACTTCCTCCAACAAAGTTTTCTTCCAACACATGGCCCATCATGGTACAGAAGTGACCCTTGGTTCTCGCCAGTGGAGTATAAACTAATAAATTAGTATAAACTATAAACTAGGGCATGCCAGGTTAAGAAAGGCTTATGGGAGGGGACAGAGAAGTAGATTGTAGACAGTAGATAGTAGATTAGTGGCCCTCCTCAAACCACCCTGTATTTATTTTGTCCATAATTATATATGTATGTGCTGTTCCCCCTCCCCCCCAGTTAGCATGGAAGCTGCTCCTGCCAGGGAGGGACTGATTCACATTTGTCTTTGAATCCCCAGGATTTAGCCTAGCTTGTGTATATGGTAGATGCTTACACGTCTGCCCCTTTACCTGCATGTAAACATCACTTCATCTATACAACAAGTAAATGTGTACCACTCACTGACCGGAGGCCCACATGATAGGCCTATAAGAAGGTCCACTGCTGTACCTTATGATTCTGTACTCAGATTTCTGCTGCTCAACTTTGAGTATCCCTGAAACCTATGTCGGTTACAAAATGGCAGCCTTTGGAGTATTTGAACCCAAGGCCTTAGGGAGGTTATAAGAGAAAGTCTTTGGCCAGGAGATTGGGGATGAGACTGGGGAAATCATAGAAGCAGAAATGTTCACATGTGTGTTGAAGAGACACTAAAGAGATTTTCCTCAAAAGATGGTCTGGGGTAGGGGTAGAGCAGTGGTTCCCAAATTTTTTTGGCCTGCTGCCCCCTTTCCAGAAAAAATATTACTTAGCACCCCCTGTCACATACTATCACCATCCCCTTATAGTTATTCACCACCCCCAAATGCACCTGTGGCCATCACGCCCCCCTGGATCACTGCAGCACCCACCAGGGGGCGGTGGCGCCCACTTTAGGAATCAATGGAGTAGAGTATAAAGGAGAGGGAGGCCATACAGAGGGACTCAAAAAGCAGGCAGGAGTAAAACTTGATACCACTAGCTATGCAAAGCCTTGAAGAAAGTATTTACTTGTCGAAAGTGATAGAAGACTCACAGATTACCTAAGCAACATCACAAAAGCTAAAACACAATAAGGAGCGACTAGGAGGATAATCAGCAAGGAGGCTAGTATAGTCTCTTGTAGCAAGCAATGAGATGATTGGAGAGACACTGGATAAGAGTGGTAGTAGCGGTGATGGAGAGAAAAGGGAGAAATCTGAGAGATACTTCAAAGGATTTGGTGAAATAAAGGAGAAGGAAGAATCATAAGATCAGAAGATTTAAAACTGGAACGATCAGTGGAGATGATCTAGCCCAGTGACATCATCTTGACCAATTAGTCATCCATGGAAATGCCTAACCAAAGATCACACGATCACAAAGCTAGGGTTTCGATCCAGATTGTTTGACTTCTAATCCAAGGCTCCTTCCATTCAACCAAAATAGAGCCGAAGTGATTTCCAAGGTTTCTAACCTGGCAGAATGGACACTCCAATGGGTGTTATCTAGAAATCTAGCAATGGATTGCTTGTTGGTTCTTTGGATCCAAGTATATATGAGTAAGAAGTTTTGATTCCTTATGGAAAGGAAAGGAAAACAAGCCAGCACACTTTAAAAAGATTCATCTTTCCAATGTTGCCAAGACCTCCATCTGACTAATCTCCGGGATGTGCCTGGTGGGTAATGTTACATAATTTGAATTCATGTGGCAGGTTACCATCTGTGGTCAGCTGATCTTCTTTTAGAGGGGAAGCTCCCTTGATAGATTTACATTCTAAGCTGATAGTGTAATATCTCCTTAAGAGAACCCTTGATGCAATTTTCCTTCAGCCCTGAATAGTATCAGTTCGATTAATTTCCAAAAGCCCAGCAGCTCCTTCGGACGGCTTTTGCCAGGAGGTGATTTTAGAAACAACTGGGAAATCCAGGCATGTTATTATTGCAGCCTTCCTTCTCCTTATGCAATGAAAATGAACCCAATCTCTTTCTGGGCAGCTTGTTACATGTACTGATTCAGATCCCAGGAGGACGCCAAACCAAGATGGTCTTGTTTTCAGCCTGAGGAATCCTAGGTATCTTATGCTGAGTACTAAAAAGTCAAGCTAAATAAATCAAAGCCCATTCATTTTATTAAGCAAATACATCTGGAGGCATCAGATTAAAGAGGCAGAGAAAATGTGGCTTGGCTTGGCTGGTCTTTTCTGATACTTCCACTGGGTTCCTCACTTTGTGTTACCTTCAAGGACCTGTACTCGGCACATCAGGGGTTAACTTTTGGTCTGGGCAGGTTAGTACCACCACCTCCTTCTAAGGGATGTCCAGGAACCAGGGGACATGTAGAGACTGAGACCATTAGAGAACTGCAGAATCTTGGAGATTACCTAGCATAATTCCTTTCATTTCTTCAGGGGGAGAAACTAAGGCACAGGGCAAGGAAAAGACTAGTCCTAGATCATGTATTCAGTAACAGAGAGGACTAGAACTCAAGTCTTCTGACTCCCTGTCTCTAATCTGTCTGTCATCCCTGCTCCTCAAAAACGACAACAATAACAAATAGATTTAGCTATAAAAAAGGAGGACCCCTGAGCCAATCGAAGGGCGTAAATTCACTACATTTTGACCAAGTCAAAAGTCGGTGAAAGTATGGAATCTGGGAAGACAGAAAGAAGGCTGGAGTGACTACTAGAAGAGACATTGGAGAGGGAAGGGCTAAAAGGAGCAGGATGGGTAAGTAAAGGAGTGAAGCCCATTATTAACAATGTTGACCAGTCTCTACTTATAGGGCAAGTATGGAGTCAATGAAGGAAGTTGGGTCCCAAGTATTTATTAGGATTAAATACCATTTAACTTCTATCTCATCCTTGGCATTTCTATTTTGCCTGAGTTTTATAACATACATAATTATTAGTATAGATGCACAATTGATTTTTTAAAGATACATACATATTGAAGTATGTACTCAAGACTTTTTTTCAGGAAATGAGATCAAAAGGACTGGATGGCATTGGCTAGGAGGAAAGAGCAATGGCACTAGAGTCCATTACCTAAGGCAAGTCATGTCCTCCAAACTACAAAATATCAGTTCCTACATCCCTAACATATGGGGGAGGGGGGCCGGGGAAGGATGGACCAGAACACA
This sequence comes from Gracilinanus agilis, assembly GCF_016433145.1. Lineage (NCBI taxonomy): Eukaryota > Metazoa > Chordata > Mammalia > Didelphimorphia > Didelphidae > Gracilinanus > Gracilinanus agilis. Next base: position 505,963,624 of record NC_058133.1, on the reverse strand, counting down.
TTTAGGTCTACTCTTGCCCTCAGGTTTCTATAATTAGATTAGGTGATTCTGCTTACTTTTAAAGCAATTGAGCAGTCTGGGATTTATAGTCTATCATGCAAAGAGATGGAGAGACAGGCTGGGATATTTTCCTGGGTGCTGTGAATATGTCACTGCTGACTTCAAAGTACCATAATAATAATATTCGATATCTATTTATTTGTATTGATATTTATTTGAATCTGATGTTTGTTCAGAGTTGAAGGTTTATAAGGAGTTTTCCATAAATTATCTGATTTGATCTTCACAACCCTAGAAAAAGAGTGCTATGGGTATTATTGTCTCTTTTTACAGATAGGGAAACTGAGGCTCAGAGTAGCTAAGCACTTTCTCATTGTCTCCCAATTATCAAGTGTCAGTACTTTTGACACCTCAAAGACTTCCCAACTAGTGGGGGAAATTAGAGATATTATGGCATCTTCCAAATGTCACAAGTGGAAGTCAGTCCTATGTACCTCCTGAGTCCAAGCCCAGTGCTTTTTTTGCTCTAAGATTTAAAATTCCCAAACAATCCTCACCACAATCCATGATGCATTCTAGATGAGCAAGGGGTTATTAAACAAAGATCTTAAAATATTTTTAAAATAATTAATTTTATCAATCAGAGACTGATTGTGAGTTAGTCAGGTACCTGACTCCTCCATCCCGAGTGACCAAGGATTTGTAATCTCTCTTCGATACTTGGGTGGGGCTGGATTAGAAAGGAAACAAAACCTGACTTGGGTCATTTTTGCTTCTTAGTAACCCTGGGTGCAATCAAGATGAGAAGGAAAACAGAAATCTGAGGGGCTGGGAATTTTACAGCAAGTATCTCTGATGAAGGTCTAATTTCTCAAAATCACAGAGAACTAAGTCAAATTTACAAAAATAAAAGTCACTCTCCAATTGATAAATGGCCAAAGGATACAAACAGGCAGTTTTCAGATGAAGAAATCAAAGTCATCTACAATGACAACTGTGAATGACCTAGTTATTCTCAGCAATACAATAATCCAAGACCATCTCAGAGACTCATAATGAAAAATGTCATCTGCCCTCTGAGAAAGAATGATGGAGTCTGTATAGAAATTGAAAATATTATATTTCACTTTCTTTCCATTTAAATGCTTTAAATCACTCGATTAGAAAAAGACAAACTAAAACAAATCTGAGGCATCACTTCACACCTATTATATGGGCTAATATGGCAAAAAGGAAAATAATAAATGTTGGAGCAGATGTGCCAAAATGGGACGCTAATGCACTATCAGAGTTACAACCTGATCTGACTGTCTTGGAGAGCCATTTGGAACTATGTTCAAAAGATTCTAAACTGTGCACATCTTTTGATCCATCAACACCATTACTATGTCTGTATCCCAAAGAGAAAAAAAGGGGGGGAAAGAATCTATTTGTATAGAAATATTTTTTGAAGCTCTTTTTGTGGTAGCAAAGAATTGGAAACTGAGGGGATGTCCATCAATATTTGGGAATGGCAGAATAAGTTGTGGTACATGATTGTAATGGAATACTATTGTGCTATAAGAAATGACAAGTAGGATGATTTCAGGAAAGTATGGAAGGACTTATAGAAACTGATGCAGAGTGAAATGAGCAGAACCAGATAATAATTTTTAATTAATTAATGAGTTAATTAATTAAGAATATTTTTCCATGGTTACATAATTCATGTTCTTTCCCTCCCCTCTTCCCAACCTCCTCCTGTAGCCAACGAGCAATTCCACTGGGTTCTACATGTGTCATTGATCAAGACCTATTTCCATAATATTATTTGCAATAGAGTGATCATTTTAGAGTCTAAATCCCCATTCCAACCATGAGACCAAGCAGTTGTTTTTCTTCTGCCTTTCTACTCCCACAGTTCTTTCTCCGGAAATGTCCTGGATCATTGCATTGCTGCTAATAGAGAAGTCCATTATGTTCAATTGTGCCACAGTGTATCAGTCTTTGTGTATAAGGTTCTCCTAGAACCAGATAATATTGTACGAAATGACAGCAATATTTTTTTATGACAACTGTGAATGACCTAGTTATTCTCAGCAATACAATAATCCAAGACCATCTCAGAGACTCATGATGAAAAATGCCATCTGCCCTCTGAGAAAGAACGATGGAGTCTGTATAGAGATTGAAAATATTATATTTCACTTTCTTTCCACTTTTTTGTTTGAGATTTCTTCTACAAAATAACTATTATGGAAAAATGTTTTACATGCTTGTACATGTAAAATCTATAGCAAATTACTTACTATCTCAGAGACGGAGAAAAGTGGGAAGGAAGAGAATTTGAAACTCAAAGAAAAAGAATGTTAAAATTATTTTTATATGTAATTGGGGAAAATAAAATATTTTTGTTATTGTTTTAAAGTAATGCAGGGAATAAGTCTGTTGCAGAAGACTGAAACTTTTGGTTAAATTTAAGTATAATGGATGCGTGTTGCCCAAGGGAAAGAGTCATGTAGGAGAAAGATGAGTACTGAACTAGGGATGAAATGATCTGATATGATCTCTGCCATTCTGAGTCATGTAGGGGGCAGCTAGGTGGTTCAGTGGATAGAGAGCCAAGCCCAGAGATGGGAAGTCCTGGGTTTAAATCTGGATTCAGACACTTCCTGGCTATGACCCTGAGCAAGTCACTTAATCCCCACTGCCTAGCCCTTAAAACTCTTCTGTCTTGGAACCAACACAGAATTGATTCTAAGACTGAAGATAAGTTTGTTTTTTTTTTAAATCATGTATGTGACAGTGGACAAGTCACATCATCACCATCACTATCACCACCAGTCACAGCATTTGTATAGCCCTTTAAGGTTTGCAAAGTTTATCTCATTTGATCCTCACAAGCTGAGCAGTTAGGTGCATTGTTATCTCCATTTTGTACATGAGGGAATTGAACCTGAGAGAAGTGACTTGTCCCGAGTCACACAGTTGGTAAGCTTCTAGGGAAGGATTTGAACTCAGGTCTTTCTGACCACAAGTTCAGAATTCTATCCATTGGGTCAACTAACTGTCTCTGAACCATGCTAAACATTCGTTTCCTCATCTATAAAATTAGGATATTTAAATGTGTACTATCTCTCTACGGGTTGTTGCAAGAAAAGTCCACTGTAAAATGCAGTAAAATGTTTAGGAAAGGGGGCAGCTGGGTAGCTCAGTGGAGTGAGAGTCAGGCCTAGAGACAGGAGGTCCTAGGTTCAAACCCAGCCTCAGCCACTTCCCAGCTGGGTGACCCTGGGCAAGTCACTTGACCCCCATTGCCCACCCTTACCACTCTTCCACCTATGAGACAATACACCGAAGTACAAGGGTTTAAAAAAAAAAATTAAAAAAAAAATGTTTAGGAAGCAAGCAGAAGTAAAATGCTTTGATCTTAATAACTAGGAATTACTACTATCTACAGATTTCGGTCATCCAATGAACTCTCATTGCTTCAAAATGTCACTGGGCTTCCTCAGTGCCTCAGCATCATATCCAGGGGACCCTGGGGGGTTCTTCCAAAATTCTACCAGGAGAGCGGAAGATCAGAAGATTCTGCCATATGGAAAGATTTCCAATATGGTCCCGATGATGAACTAAATCTACCATCTGAGGACCAAGGAGGGTTGTGAAAAATACATTGGAAAATGTGGCTCAGGTTTGAAAAATGAAAGAGGCCAGAGGCTTGTGCTCAGAAGCCTCACACCTATATATCATAAATATTTTCTTCCAGAGGAGAGTTGGAAAGTGTTGGATTTGGCAAGCACTGAACATCATGGGAAAAAAGAAAGAAAGAAATCCATTATATCTGAGCAGACAGATTTCTAATATGGAAGTCAGACCGGAATCAGCTGTCGGTGTGCAACCAAATCATTAACTAGTTAGGACAAAGGTAAAATTGAATGGCAAATCAGAAGAAAGGCTAACTTTTTAAAAATATTGGGAAAAAAACAAGTTTCAGCCAGACCTACTCAAAAGAATCTCTGACACAAAAAATAGGGCAATGGAAAAAAGGCAAAGATTCCGACCTTGATTATCACCATATCCACAAAGGTTTCATTGATATAAAATAGTCTACGCCTCAAGGAGGTCAAAAGAACTGGGAAAATGCTTTATTCCGTCAACATTTGCCCTTCTTACCAGGCAATAAGGGATAACAGCCAAGGGCAACACTAGTTTAACATATAAATTCATCTGTAAGACATTATGGAGAAGGATAGTCCTTGATTAAGGATGGTGTCACATCATAAAATAGCACAGAGAAATGGAAGGCAAATGCAAGCCGATGGAAATCTTGGCACGAGACCCAACATTGCTCAGTATCATCCCAAGAGCATTCGATCATGGATGAAACTGGCAGGAAGACAACCCATAGATATAAAATGGAACAAACATTTGTCAATGTTCCTCCCAGAATGACATCTTCATCATCAATGACAGAAGAACAAATACCCAACACCAGGTGATTTGAACCCAAATCTCCCTACTACAAGTCCAACGTGTCGTGCTGTAGAGTAAGGCATTAACTGTAGCAGATTTTAACATTCCTCAGTTAGAATTTAACAAATATTACACAGAGATAAACAAGCTAGAAATCAGATGAGTAGATTACTTGAAAAACCAGATTTGATAGTTTAATGGAGATTATAGAACGGGAATCTTAGAAAGCATACTCATCATTCAGGTTTACAAAGCTTTTACTGAAATTAGTGACATACCAGAATATCCAGAAGTCATAAACAAATGCAGAAAGGTAGGAATCTTGAACACATCTTTTCTGTTCACATCATAGTAACAACTATAATCATTAAAGGTGAATAATAGTGCCTGGCTTAAATGGTATCAAATAATAGTAGGATCAAAGACCAAATCATAAAAATATTTTTAAAAATTTATATGGAGAGAATTCAGTATGAATTAAATACTATGTGAAAGGCTGTCTGCTAGGAGCTCACAAAATACCAAACATTTCTGGGATGCCAGTAAAGAGATACTTAAAGAAAAAGGTATAACTAAATATCTATATGAACAATAGAGAAAAAGAAAGAAAGAATGAGTTGGTTTATTGTTAGGTTAATTTTTTTTTTAAATTTTAAACCCTTAACTTCTGTGTATTGACTTGTAGGTGGAAGAGTGGTAAGGGTAGGCCATGGGGGTCAAGTGACTTGCCCAGGGTCACACAGCTGGGAAGTGTCTGAGGCCGGATTTGAACCTAGGACCTCCCGTCTCTAGGCCTGGCTCTCCATCCACTGAGCTACCCAGCTGCCCCCAGGTTAATTTTATATTAGATAGAGAGACATAGAGAAAGATAGAGAGACAGAGAGAAGAAAAGGAGAAAGAGGAGGAGGGCAGGAAAAGAGTAAGAACAGAAACACGAGAGACAAATAAAAAAATTTTAACTACAAAGAAAAATTCACAATTTAAAGGAATTTTTTTTTAAAAAAGGAACTACTTTTTGTAATATCAAAAGCATTAACTTAAAAATCAGAGTTAGCATTATTTGTGAAAGAGAACAATTAAAAAAATAACAAGCATAATCATTGTCACTATTATTATTGTAAATGCATTAGAAAAATTAACAAGAGAAATAAGACAATAAAAAGAAATTGAGAGAATAAGCACCGGCAAAGAGGAGACTGAATTAGCTTCATTTGAAGCAATATAATAGTTTACTTAGGAAGTTTTAGAGAAGTAAAAAAAATTAATAAATAAATAATAAGTAATTGATAAAAAAATAAGTAGCTTTATAAAAGTAGCAGGATGCTAAGTAAATATAACTAAATAATCAGCATTTTTGTATATATTAATTAAAATGGGAAGAGACATAATTTGAGAACAACAAAATTCAATATAAATATAGAATATGTATATAAATACATAAAATATTTATAGAAGCAAAACTCCCAACCAATTTTCATAGAAACAAAAGAAGACTTAAATAATCAGAGAAATAATCAATATTCACAGTTGAGCCATGTCCATATGGTAAAAATGATAATTTTATCAAATGCTATATAGATTTCAAAGTACACCAATTGAAATTTCAAGGGGGGAATTTATAATATTGGACAAAATAAGAACAAATTCATATGCACAAACAAAATATCGCAAATATTAAGGGATATGATAAAGTGAAATAGGAAACTGACATTACAATATGACAAGTTAGAAAGCAGCAATTTTCAAAATAATCTGGTTTTGGATTAAAATTAAAGTGGTGATTACTATAATTTAATAAGATTAAATAAGTAAGACTTGCAACAAACACATATCACCATCTAGTCTTTAATAAATCCAAGAACATAAAATACTGAGTAAAAGCACTTTTAACTCAACACAAACTACTGGGAAAACTGGATATCTATTTGACAAAAAAAAACAATAAACAAAAAACTTCAATGATTCCAATCAGCATCTTATGAAATTTATGACAATAAATTCCAAATAAATAATCTAAATCTTTCACAACTGTGAATCAATTTGTAGTGAGCTTTTTCAAAGAAAGTATTATAAGAGACATAAGTTATTTCTATTATATAAAGATTTAAAAGTACATAACTAAAATCAATGCAGCTAGAATAAGAAAAAATGGAAAAAATTTGACTTCTCTGATTAAAATCAAACATTTAAAAATCTATTAGAAATTGAACAAATCCATAATACTGATTTTTAATAGAATTAGACACATTTAATAAAATTAGAATATTAAATATGTTTAACAGAATTAGATGAATGAGAATATCTAGGTAAGGATATGAATTATTTTCATGATCAGTTTTCAATGATTTTCAAAAGAAGTATAAACTATCAAACAAACAATTGAAAAAATGTTCAAAATGGCTAATAATCAGAGAAATTTAAGAAATCTGCTCAAGAAGTACCACTTAAGATCAAAGCTGACAAAGTTTGCTTCCAACTTTTTATTATTACAAACACTATACTTTGAGTATTTGGGGAGGATTTTCCATGCTTTAATAATGTTATCATGTGCTCAATGATTAGAAAATGGTTGAACCACGAATTGTGGTAGCTGAGAACAATGGTTATCTTTATCTGTACGATAAAAAAGGATGACTGTGAGGATTTAAAGAAATTCTATAAATTTAAAGAAGCAGCACCATGGTTTCCCTCCCTCTTTTCCTCTATCCAACATCACCACCCTTTCTCTGTTCCTTGACTCGAGGTTACTTCTTCTTGCCAAGGCCAACTCCTCTCACTTGTGCCTTTAATCCCATCCCTGAATTCCAGAATTTCCCAAAATTCATAAGGAAGACATGGAGGAAGCAGAAAAAAACTGAAAATACATATGGTGATTTCAGTCATATAAATGAACAAACACAGGAACAAAGCATGCCACATGTTCATATGGCAACAAAAATCAAATGAAATATGTGGAACACAATCCACTGATTTATAGATGACAAATGGAAAATACTAAAGGCTAAATAAAGTATATTATCAGGAGTTACACTTCTTTTGTTTAGCTGTTTTCTAGAGGTTGTACTTTGCATGGATGATTAAGTTTGAGTTTGGGTGGGTTCATATACTATGCAAAGACCCCACATTTATGAATGAAAAAAGGTTGGCAAAGAATGAGTAATAGTGAAAAGAAGGAAACATCCTCTTACGACAAAACAAATATTTTTACAAACAGCAGTACAGGATAAGTCAATTCAAACAAACATTGAGACAAAGTTGGCTGAAGAGGAAAAAAATGGTTATTAGATGGATTAAAATCATAATTCCAATCATGCTTCTGAGAAGCACATTTTAATGCCATCATATGCATACAGACTTAAGACAAAAAGATGAGAAGTAATAAAGAATAAACAAAATGGGCCATGGATTTGTAGACAGAGAACCTGGGTTCATATCCTACTTCTAATGCTTCCTAGAGATATGACCACTTCATCTCTCTATACCTTCAGGTTTTCCTGCTCTGTTAAATGAGGGCTGGATGACACGACCTCTCTAAGATCCCTTTAAACTCCACATCTTTGATCATACGTGACTATAGCTCAAATCCACCCTGCTTGGGACATTGTGTGGATCATCTGGATTCACAGTGATGATACCTGATATATGTGAATTCAAATGATGAAGTATTAAGATGCGTAAATCAGGAAATTGTGTTATACTTAAAGGTTCTATTGACAATGGAAGAATAGCAACATTATTCTATCAAGTTTCCACTGGATCGAAGTTTCCACTGGATCGATCCATGTCTTTCTCACCAAAAAGAGTTCCCTGTATATTTTGGGAGTTCCAGTATTAGGCAGCAAAGAGGATATTCTTTCATGCACTCCACTTACAACTCCCCCAACTTCAGTTTGTGTAAAATGGAAGTGAGGGACAAACTAATCACCAATATTATTTCCAGCTCTAACATTCCATGATGAGGTAGGGAATGGGATGATATGATTGCTTATTAGGCGTACTATATAGAGGAATCCAACAGTGGATGTAGGGATGAATTAGATGAGCTCAAAGGTACTTTCTAATGCCAAGGATCTATGTCTTTGATTCTGTTGGCATGAGATGCCTAAATTTTTATAAAATAAACCAAGTGATTTGCAAAAAGAATTACAAAAAGAGTAGAAAATCCACAACAGTGGGGGGGTCTCATGATTGCACCAATAGAATAAATCAAACAAAAAGATAATTAAGAAAGTAGATAATATACATTTTTAACTATAATGAAATATTCACATTGATTATATTTTAGAGAACAATATAAAATGGAGGGGTTGGATTGTATAACTTCTAAAGTCCCTTCCAAGTTTGATTTAAATAATTCGACAATACAATAGCTACAGATACATTCAAAAGGACAGAAATTTGAAACACAACATTTATAAATCTTAATATTGTAGGACTAGTAATCAATGGGAAAAATACTAAAAAGATATAGACTTTATGCATATGCTAAAAACTTGTTGAATAACATCTGGGTTAAGGAATTATGAAAACAATAACAGTTTATATTCACAATACTAAAACATAAATATAATATATTAAAAATGTATGGGCTACAGCCAAAAGAGTACTCAGAGGCAAATTTATATCACTGAATGCTTGTATGAATGCTCTCAGGAATTGAAGACAAGATCACAGAACTGTAATTTTCAGGCTCTATTCTAACCCTGCCCTCTCTTTAAAAAAAATCAGAACATCCTTTCTCTCATTCTCTTTTTCTATCCCTGTCTCTTACTCTGTGTCTCACTCTAGTTTTTAATTTCTCCCTATCTTCTTGCCTCTTTTCTGTTGCCTACCAATATGATCAGGTCACTATAATCTTAAAAAAATAAAAACACCATTTGTTTCTGCCATCCCCTCAAGTTATCATTTTCATCTCTCCTACTTTTCATGGTAAAATCTCTAATAAAAAAAAGCCTTGATATTTGTTCTTTCAAGATATTCTAAGAAAATACTGAATATATAAACAAAGAATAACAAGACTGAGGTTCTCAGTAGATGGAGGGCAACTGAGTCAAGAGAATTAGGAGTTATTTCAACAATGACTCTATCCCCTTCCCCTACTTGGATTCAAAATACAAAATCTGGAACGCTGGGGGAGGGCTAGATGGAAGTTGCACGTCTCAGTTGGTGGATAGTGAGCTGGTAGCTTAAGGCTGGGGATGTACCACAGGTAAAGGGCTCCTGAGACTTTTCAAGAGTTAGACATAGACTGAAGTGAATTGGCACAGCTCACCTTCTCATTCCCACCTGCTGGTTCACCCAAATACAGCATCCCAAAGTAACTGCACTGAGGCTGCCTCTACTATGAACGACAGTATCCATGTGGGATTAAAAGCGCTTTATGTTGTAGCCGTAATAGCTCTGAAAAAGGTCATCGCTTTATGTTGGCACACAGAAATAACAGAAGCTCAGGATTCAAACTGATATTTGATGAGCAAACTGGTGTTCAATCTGATGTTTATTCACTGTGGAACTTTCGACGGGTCATTTAACTTCCCTGTGCCTCAATTTCCTCATTTGTAAAATGGGTAGAAGGGTTGGGCTAGATGACCTCTGAGGTCCCTTCGAGTTCTAGATTTAGGATCTTATGTGCTATTATTAAAAAAAAAAAAAAAGGAAAAAATTAACTGGTAGGAAAGATTTCCAGTGTAAAGGGCAAAATTGAACCAACATAGTAAAGATAGAAAATACTAACAGAAAATGTAACTGTAAACCAATCAAAATAGCAATGGTCTATTTAATAGGACTAGGTGAAATACCAACAAAATGTATTTAGGGAAGAAAATACATAAGAATGGTAGAGGTAATTATGAAAAAAAGTGAAAAAGGAGGAAAAAAGGCAAACCAAATGATCTGAATTTGCACTATTTAAGCAATAAATATCAAAATTATGTGGTGCCACATTTTTAAAAATAGGAAAGAAGAGCTTGATGGAGCTCAGTAGATTAGTGTTAGTTCAATTTAAGATCCCAAAGTAATAAAGAAGGCATTCATTATTCAATGAAAATCGTTGGACAATTTGGCTATCAGTGATGGTAGCCAATGTGATCAGAGCAATCTATCATACCATATATTAAAATATAATCCAGGTGGATTATATTAAATAATTACATAAATAATGAAACATTTAATACTTAAGACACAAAGTAAAATTACTTCTGTTGAAACTGAGAAGAACAGAAAACTTGTATTCAACAACCAAAAGAAATTATAGGGAAAAAAATAGATGCATTTGATAATCATTAAAATCCTTTTGAATATTTTATGGTTTAGAATAACAAAAAGCAAAGAAATAAACTGAGGAAAAGTCTGTGCCACAAATATTTCTGAGAAAGTCTGTTGCTTAAAATATACAAGGAACAGAGAAAAGAATTATAACACTAAAATCTGGACACATGTTAAAACCAGTGGAAATGTGCATTGGATATGGGGGTTGTGAACAGGGGGTGAAGGGGAAAGTAAAAACATGAATCATGGAACCATGGAAAATTTTTCTAAAAAAATAAAATATTTAAATCTTAAAGACTAAGATCTGTTCTTCCAATAATAGATAGTCGAAGGTAATTCTCAAAAGAAACCCAGGTTATCAATAACCCTTTGGAAAAACTACTTAAACTTTTTAATATTCAGAGGAATGCAAATAAAAATAGCTTTGACAGATCATCTTACACACTTTGGCAAAAATAACTTAAAATGACAAAACTTCATGCTGGCAAGTTAGAAGTGAAATCGACACACTATTAAACTGTTGGTGGAGCTGTGATTTGTCAGTTTTATTGGAAAGCGACATGGCGTTATATTATAATAGCGATCAAAATATTTGAATCCTTTGAACCAATGATCTCACTAGTAGGCCTTTGCCCTAAGGCAAGAGTTCTTAACTTGGGGTCCATGAACTTTTTTAAAAAGAATATTTTGATAACTATTTCACCGTAACTGGTTTCTTTTATCATCCCACATATTTTATTTTATGCATTTAAAAACATTATTCTGAGAAGGGATTCCCATAGGCTTCTCCAGAAAAATCAAAGGAATCTATGAGAGAAAAAAGAATATTATTACATGTGGGGTAGGAGAACCTCTCTGTCTATATAAATATTTTTGGTAGATTTATTTGTAATAGAAAAAAAAAAGTAAATTACCCATGTGTCCATGATTGGGGAATGGATGAATGAATTACAGCATTAGACCATAATGACATATCATTGCCCTTTAGATAAGGAAATAATAAGAAGATAGGTGAAGAAAGGCAGCTAATAAGGGACAACATGGAGTTGTAGATAAAAGGTTGGACTTAAAAGCTTGGGTCTTTTTCAGTTTCATCTCTGACACTTGCATGTCTCTGGACAAGTCACTTAACCTCTTTTTTAAGACAGTAAGTGCAGAGCAGGAATTGATTGCATTGGTGAGGAAGTTTTCTCTCTAAGCAACTCCCCATGCCAATAAAGACCTGAGTCTGAAAAAAAATCTTTTTTTAAGATTTCAAATTAAGACCTCCCTGCTATTCAACAAAAATTTTGTTCATCTGTCATAATTCTACCAATGCAAAGAGCAGCTATTCCAAATCACCTCCTCTCTCCTTCAGCCTCTACCTCTGGCCCTTTCATTCTTTTTCAGATTACTTTACCTTCTACTTTACTGAAAAGACAGAGCATCTGTCATGGACTCCCTAATCCACCACCGTCCACACCTCTAAACCTTTCTCTGTTTCTGCCATCTTTTCCTTTGTTCCAATATCAGAGGATGAGATAAACTCTTCTTCTTGCCAAGGCTAAACTCCTCCATGAGGTTTCCATCCTCTCCCATCTCCTTTCGGAGTTTGACCCATTAATCTCGCCTCCCCACAAAAAACCCTTCTCTTTCCCTCTATCTAGTAATTCCTTCCTTGATGCCTATAAACACATTTCAAGTTTCCCTTGATGCCACCATCCTCTCCCATCATCCTTCAGTCTCCGCTCCCTTTCACTACTAAACCCACAGAAATAAAGAAGCTTCCTTCTTTTCCAGACTTCATTTCTTTACTACCTGCTCATTCTTTAACTACTTGCCACCTGGCTTCTCATACTATGACTCTACTGAAACTTCTCTCAAAAGGTTAGCAATGACCTCTCAGGTTTCCATCATCTTTCATGGTTCTGAAGGATTCAACATTATGATTAGCTGCTTCCTCTCTTTCCCCTTCAACTCCAGTCACATATCTCCAACTATTTGCTCATCTGATATTCTACTAGTATCTCAACCCCAAAATGTTCATTCTCTCGGTTCCATGATCCTTATCTTCCCAGTCACTCAAGGTACAAAACCTTGGAATAATTTTTCATTCTTTTAACCAGCTGCCAAATACCGTTGATTGTTTTCCTGCAATAGCTCTCCTATTCTTCTCTCCAAACCAAAGATTTGGAAATGGTAAGTCCTGAGGATGCCCTCTTGACTCATTAGTTGATTAGTCAATCAACATTTATTAAGCACCTACTATGTGCCAGCCATTGTGCATCAAGAATTGAGAAGAGAAATAGATAGGGCATGTCCCAAATCAGGCCCTCACACTGGCTTCACTTTTAGTTTGAAATATTTTGACTTCTCAGGTTATCATATACAAAATAAATTTCATATCCAATTAAAAATGATTTCTCGGGGGCAGCTGGGTAGCTCAGTGGATTGAGAGCCAGGCCTAGAGACGGGAGGTCCTAGGTTCAAATCTGGCCTCAGACACTTCCCAGCTGTGTGACCCTGGGCAAGTCACTTGACCCCCATTGCCTACCCTTACCACTCTTCTGCCTTGGAGCCAATACACAGTATTGACTCCAAGACGGAAGGTAAGGGTTAAAAAAAAAAAAAAAAAAAAAAAAAAATGATTTCTCATTATATCCATGCCCCATTCTCTTTCAGCATATTAAGTTCAAGTTCATTATAGTTATTCTCTGTAATTAAATCATCTTGGCAATGCCAAGAGATGCCCAAAGGAAAAATCCAAACATTCAGTGTAGATTCTTAATTATTAGGAGTCCATTTTCCTCTGGGTGTTTTTTTTCCTGTAGTGTAAGCAATATGTGTCTTCTTTCACAACATGGCAAGCATGGAAATATGTATTCTCTATATCACGTTACCTGCCATTTGGAGAGGGGAAAGGAAGGAGAGGGAGAGAGAGAATGTGGATTGAACAATGTCAGAAAACGTTTATTAAAAAATTATAACAACTTGTAAACAATTTTTTAAAAAACTTTTAAAAGAGTTTACTGTGTGCAAACCATATGGTAGGTGCTGGAAATGCAAAGACAAAAAACAAAAATAGTCCCTGCCCTCAAGGAGTTTCTGACCTCCTGGGCTCTACTCCTAGGATGTAAAATGGTACAACTGGTCAAAGCATTTTGAATAAAGAAGTTGCATCACTACCTGCTTTGCCTCTATCCCCTATTCAATATACTCTGGTAGTTCCCTATTATCTGTCGAATCAAATATGCAATCTCTTTGGCATTCAAAATCCTTCTGACCTGGACCCTAAACCTTTCTAGGTTTCTTACATCTTACATCTTCCTCCCACCCTTCTAGCCTCCTGCTTGTTTTCTCACACAAGATTATCTCCCAACTCTGAGCATTTTCACTCCCTCATCTACATCTCTTGGTTCCTTGGCTTCCTTCAAGTCCCTGCTAAAACCATACTTTCTATAAGAAGCTTTTCCTGACCCCTCAAAATTCAAATGCCTTCCTACTTTTCATTATCTCCTGTTTATCCTATATGTAGTTTGTTTGTATCCCTGAATTTGACTTCACTGCTCACAAATACTTCCCAGTTGTGAAACCTGTTTGAAGGGGATTAAAAAACTGACCTCAAAGAAGTAGAATCTGAACTTTTCATTCCACCAGAGAGCAGAGACACATCTATCAATCTACCACATACTTGAGATAAAATGGATTTCTTTATCAAAAACCTTCAGATGGAGTATTTTGAGTCTGACAGCCTCACATGACCTGAATGAAAACTGCTGTTTTTAAAGTGGTTTCTTGTTATGGTCCATGGATGAACCTGATCTTACTGATGAACAAAATTGTATGCTTTTATTACAGATAATCATAAATCATTTTTTTGGAATGAATTGAGTGAAACGGTGTTTGTAAAGGCTAATAAAATTCTTGACTGAAAATTCACTGCCTGAGAGAAAATACAACAGCATTTTGTTCATAAGGGAAAAAAAAGTTACTTGTAAGCTGTCTTCCCCATTAGACTGTGAGCTCCTTGAGGGCAGGGATTGTCTTTTCCTTTTTTTTTTTATACCCAGAGCTAAGCATGTAGTAGCCACTTTTTGTTATTGTCATTCAGTTATTTCATTCATGTCCAAATTTTCATGACCAAAATCTTAAGGTTTTCTTGGCAGAGATACTGCAGTGATTTGTCATTTCCCCCTCAAGCTCATTTTATAGAGGCTGACAGGGTTAAGTGACTAGACCTGGGTCACACAACTAATAACTGTCTGAAGACTTAGGAAAAGAAGTCTTTCCAACGTCAGGCCCAGTGCTCTGTGCACTATGGCATGACCTGCCAGGAGGCATTTCATAAATGTTTATTGACTGATCGATCATTGGAATCACTGGGTCAAAAGGTATGCACAGTTTAATAACTGTTGAGGCATAGATTCAAATTACTTTCCAGAGTCACCAGATGAGTTCACTACTGTTCCACCAACAGTGCACTAATGTGCCTATTTTCCCACAGACTCCCTAACAATTGTCATTTTCCATTTTTATCAATGTTGTCAATCAATAGATGTGGGGTGGAACTTTAGAGTTGATTTGACTAATTTCTCTTATTTAGTAACAGTATATTTTCATATTTCAATCATTAGTTTGATGTATTCCTATGGAAAAAAAGCCTATTTCTATTCTTTGATCATTTATCAACTGGAAAATGGTTTTTACTTTTATAAATATGGATCCTTTCCTATATATCTTATAAATGAAATATTTATCAGAGACTTGGTGCAAAGATTTTACCACCATTTAGCTGCTTCTCTTCTAATGTCAGCTGCATTGGTTTTGTTTGTACAAAAACTTTTTTCATGTTATGTAATTATAATTGTCCATTGTACCTTCTATCCTTTGATATTAATGAACTTTCCCCCTACCCATGGATCTGACATCATTTCCTCTGTTTCCCTAATTTGTTAATGGTGTCACTCTTTACATTAAATTCATGTTCTCAGAGCTTATTTTGGTATACAAGAATGAGATGTTGGCCTATACTTAGCTTCTACCAAATGCTTTTTTCCAGTTATCCTCATATTTTTTGTTAAATATTGAATTCTTGCCCCCAAAGTTGGAATATTTTGGTTCTTTTATTCACAAGGCTACTGTGCTCATTTGCTTCTGTTTATTGTGTACCTAATCTGTTCAATTGGTCACCTACTCTATTCTTTAAACAGCACCAAATTATTTTCATGATTACTACCTTTGTAATATAGTTTGGGATCTGGTACTGCTAGGCTTCCTTCTTTTCCATTTTTTTTCTATTCTTTCCTTTGAAATTCTAGACTGTTGTTACTTCAGATAAATTTGCTATATTATTTTTTTTTTGCTCTATAAAGTAATCCTTTGGCAGTTTCATTTGTATGTCACTGAATGAATAAATAAATAAAAGTTTAGTCCTTATTTTCATAGATGTTGTTACTAGTTCACATCTGTGGACGTCTGACAAGACTCACTCAATACTTGAGAGAGCCTTTCCAGGACTGTCAAGTCAGATTCTCTAGAAAGATCATTCACAGACCACCCCCACTCTGGCTCACCTCTGTTCCTATTCCCTTACCTTATTGAGCCTTACTCAATAGAGTAAGAGATTTCTATCCCTTTCCTATCAGAAGCCCTTGACCTCAGAGTTTGCCTCTTGTTCCCACTGATTATTGAAGGACAAACAGAAAGCAAAGTCAAGGTAGTGGCCTCCTTGGAGACTGCCCAAAGGTTTCGGAATTATTCGTATGGAGTCAGATTCCAAAATAGCATAGATTATATCCTGGAACCCATTAGGGCCTGATTCGTTAGGCAAGAAAAGGAAATGTGGTCTCCAGCAAAATAAAAGACATCCTGGAATCCATTATAGATTCAGTTAGGAGAGAGAGAGAGAGAGAGAGAGAGAGAGAGAGAGAGAGAGAGAGAGAGAGAGAGAGAGAGAGAGAGAGAGAGAGAGAGATTATAGGATCAGCATGCTTAATAAATGATGTGTTGGCATCTCCCTTCCACCAGGATGCTGGATTAACAACAGATGTAGTACACTAATGTCTATTTGTATGCTAATCTAAAACAACTGTATAGCCTTGTAGACAGGAATTCTATAAATGCAGCCCCATGCCTGCCCGCCCCCCATCCCAGGATGACAAAAGCAGCAGGCAGAGGGCTGTGGAGGGGGCCAACTCTGTCATTCCCCCATAGTATTTCCTATGTAGAGGCATTGACAGACTGGAACCAAGGCGAGCATACTTTTCTGGAGGCCCAGAATATTCTCCATTCCCCACTCCCAGTCCCAGCACCAGGGTTGGTTAGTTGGTCAAGCTGGAGAAAAGTGAAGGTAAAGATTGTCCTAGGACCAAAGGGGCTGTAGGCACCCCCTGGCCACTAAGTAATCCTGAAGGTGGAGAAACTGATTTCTTAAAAGTGAGACTTGGTGCCTTCACAAAACATTTGTACATAGTTTAAAGCACAAGATCAGCCTCTGTACAATTTTTTTTTTTTTAAATTAAAACCCTTACCTTCCATCTTGGAGTTAATACTGTGTATTGGCTCCAAGGCAGAAGAGTCCTAAGGGTAGGCAATGGGGGTCAAGTGACTTGCCCAGGGTCACACAGCTGGGAAGTGTCTGAGGTCAAATTTGAACCCAGGACCTCCCATCTCTAGGCCTGGCCCTGTTATGTAGAAATGGATTTGCATACATCCATTTCTACATAACAGCCCTCAATCCACTGAGCTATCCAGCTGCCCCACCTCGGTACAATTATGCGAACTCATATTCATAGAAGTGGATTAGGACAATTCACTTACTTGTTATCTTTGGTTTTTATATAATTTATTTTTTAAAAAAGCAACCTTATCTTCTGTTTTAGAATCAATACTGAGGGTTGTTTCTAAGGCAGAAGAGAGATAAGGACTAAGCAAATGGGGTTTAGTGACTTGCCTGGGGTCACAAAGATAGGCAGTATGAGATCAGATTTGAACCCAGGTCTTCCCATCTCCTGGCCTGGCTCTCTATCCACTAACTAAGCCTCCTTGCTGCTCCATTATCATCTTTATTTCCCAATATTTCTCTCTTGCCACAACCCAAAGAACTATTCCTTCTAATAAAGAGGGGGGAAAGCAGTTCAATACAGCTAACCGGTATGCTGATCCAGTCTGATGATTGATGCATTATTCCTTACCCAGAGTTCATCTCTGCAATGAAAGGAGGGAGGAACATACTAAATCTCTCCTCAGAGAAGGTTCCTCTATAAATTGTCTAGTATTTAGAGAGCACTTTAAGAACTACAAAGTTTTTTGCCTCCATAAATCATAATTTGATTCTTACTCTAACCCTCAAGAGTAAGTGCTATTATGATCCCCATTTTACAAATGAGAAAACTAAGGCAGTCAGAAGTTAAATTACTTGGGGGCAGCTGGGTAGCTCAGTGCATTGAGAGTCAGGCCTAGATACGGGAGGTCCTGGGTTCAAATCTGGCCTCAGACACTTCCCAGCTGGGTGACCCTGGGCAAGTCACTTGACCCCCATGGCCCACCCTTACCACTCTTCCTCCTAGGAGCCAATACACAGAAGTTAAGGGTTTAAAAAAAAAGAAGTTAAATTACTTGTCCAGTATCATAGCCAGTAAGTGTCTGTGGTGGGATTTGAACTCAGGTCTTCTTGACTCCAGGTCGGTTACAGTTTGTTATCTCCATAGTTATACTAGAGTAAGTCCCTTTTACCTAGTGCTGCCGCTACAGTGAGGCAGGAAGTACAAGATGTATCCTAATCAGTCTAAGATGTATCCGTTCTGTAGATAAAATAGAAAAGCTCAGATGGAGACAGAAATGACTTGTCCGTGGTCACACAGCTGGTTTTTATCAGCGAACTCGGATTTGTTAAGTGCCTACTATGTGCCATGCACTGGGCCAAGTGCCGGGATTCGATGAAAGCCAAAGGCAGTCCTTGCTTTACCTCTAGCTGGCAGAGTAAGGATTAAACCTGGGTCTCTTCTGCAGCCAAGCGCAGCACTCTGTCTGCCCACACTGAGCGGATATTCCATGGAAACATCCCACAGGATCTCACCCCTCGCACTCAGCTCCTGATTTCCCAGCTCTGCCTCCGCTCCCTCTTCCCCTCCCCTCCCCCATTCTCCTCCAAACAGGCTTACACAACGGATCATCTCCATCCCAAGCAGGAGTCCTGTAACCCGGTGGGGGGGGGGGGGGAGGGGCACATTTTCAGAGAAAATCCAGGAAGGACCCATTAGATGGTCAGGACTCTAAAGCCATCAAATGATAGTGAGGAAGACTTGTAAAGGCTGAAGCGAACAGAGGGAGTCAATACATTCTGTGCAAGGACCTTCTAACCATCTTAGATGTCCTACAAGAGACTGGGAGGGGGGACTGAGGTATTGTAAGAGGGAGCGCCAGAGGCTGTGAGGTAGCTCAGGGGATAGACAGCCAGGCTTGGACGTGGGAGGTCCTGGGTTCAAATCTGACCTCAGACACTTCCTAGTTGTGTGACCCTGGGCAAGTCATTTAATCCCAATTGCCTAGCTCTTACTGCTCTTCCTCTTTGAAACTAATACTTAGTTTCAATTCCAAGGGGGAAGGGAAGGTTTGAGGGGGAAGGAGGAAGAGAGACAGAGAGAGAGAAAAAGAGAGAAAGACACAGAGAAAAATAGAGAGAGAGGAAGAGAGAGACAGAGACAGAGACATAGAGACAGAGGAAGAGAAACAGAGAGAGAGGAAGAGAGAGACAGAGAGAGACATAGAGAGACAGAGAGAGACAGAAAGACAGAGACAGAGACAGAGACAGAGAGAGCTCCAAAGGCCCAAGTGCTTTTAAGAAAAAGCCAGACGAGGGTTCTCTAGAGGACTCCAGAATGGAAGTTTAGATTGGATGACCCCCCAAGGTCTCCCTGCTTCTCACTGTGAGACTCGCGTGACTGCTAAAAAGCAAAACCCTCTGTTTTCTTGAGACTTTCTATAGTTCATCTGATCCTAATATCTTCTGGCCCTCCACCCTTCTTTCTGTCTTGAGAGGAGACATTGTCCTCTCCCTGAGCACTAGACCAAGGACACTTAATTTGTGTGTCACCCTGGGGCCAAATGGAGTCTAACAAAGGGAGACATGATCTTCCCAGGGGGTCAATGCCAGCTTGGTTCGAAATTCCTCCCCCCTGGACTCACATAAATGCCTTCAGGCACTGGGTGTGTTTAAGTTACTCCATATGAGGAGGAAATTTGGAAGAATGAGGTCTCTGCACACCAAGTTCACTAGAAAGAGATAGGAGCATCTCAAGAAGGGTTTCATTAGCAGCTTCTACCCAAGCCCCATCCCGTACTCATTTCCAAGGAGTAGAAAGCTGGGGATACAAAAGGGGGTGGTGCCACCTCCCCCTGTCAACCAGCCAAGTAAGAGGTGGGAAACTAAGGCAAAAAGATCAGGGGCAGCTGGGTAGCTCAGTGGAGTGAGAGTCAGGCCTAGAGACGGGAGGTCCTAGGTTCAAACCCGGCCTCAGCTACTTCCCAGCTGTGTGACCCTGGGCAAGTCACTTGACCCCCATTGCCCACCCTTACCACTCTTCCACCTATGAGATAATACACCGAAGTACAAGGGTTTAAAAAAAAAAAAAAAAAAAAAAAGATCATTGGTGAATCCTCAAAAATTCCTAGCAGTGAAAAAAAGAGTTTCAAGACTATATTCCCCCTATTATAAGGATAAAAAATAATTGACTGAGATAAATATAAAAATTAGTAATTTAATTAAAGCCATGCTGATAGATAAAGTCATTAGACCACGCGCTTGTAAGAATTCAAAATTGCCGCCCGCGCCATCATTGTCTCCCGTCTCCTCCAGAGTCTGCTGGCCAAGAGACCACACCCCCCAACTCAGGAGATTTAAACTCTTCTCTGCGTGGAGATGTAGGCGTCCCCACGCCCAAAGAACTGGAAACGGAAACCCGTTGGACCACGGGAAATGTAGTTTGATAATTTCTACGTGTCCATAGAAAATATATATACTTTTAGATGGCATCTCCCAAATTTCACTTTTACACTATATTGCTAGGTTACTATAATATGAGAGTAAACCAGAATCAGAGATCACTTTGTAAATGGTCCCAGCCCATGAAATTAAATATCTAAACTGTTCTTTGTAATATTCGAGTTCTTTAGAACATACACACACACATACTGCACTTCGAAAAGCATTTTTCATGTCAGATGTTTCACTGGATTCTCACAAGAACCCTGTCAGGTAGGTAGTCAAGCCAGAATTTCTGAATTGCTTACTATGTCCCGGGCACTGGGCTAAGTGCCAGGCAAAATCAGTTCTTCTTCTCAAGGAGCTCACAATTATTATAGTCATTTGACAGATGAAGAAACTGAGGCTTAGGTTAAAGTAGCAAAGCTAATTAGTGAACATACTAGGACTGTTGAATCATGATTTCCAGTCTACTACTATTCTTTGCTGTATAATTAAATATCTGGCACTTCTGTCAACAGTGCAAAATGGTACCATATGGGAGGGAGGGAGAGAGAGAGAGAGAGAGAGAGAGAGAGAGAGAGAGAGAGAGAGAGAGAGAGAGAGAGAGAGAGAGAGAG
>NC_058133.1:505910960-505932382 GCF_016433145.1 Gracilinanus agilis | reverse complement strand
TATATATATATATATATATATAATATGTATATTTATGTAATATGTTTATAATATATTTAATACTATTTCATATAGCCATGATACATTTAATATTATGCATAATAATAATGCATTCTCAATTTAGATAAAATTTAGCACAATCTAGTTCTGCCTGTTTGCATGATTATCTATAAGTGGGAAACTGAAACAGAGGTGGGTACAGGGCTGTGTCTAATTCAAAGGAAGAGAAAGTTTGCTGGAGACAAAGTTTAAGATTGTTGGAGTGAGAAAACGAAGAGAGCACTGCTTCACTTTACACCCAGTTGGGGACTTGCTCCAAATTAAGAGAGAATCTTATGGTTTTGATTTATTAATAATATTTGACAGCCTTCCCAACAAAGCAGAACTAAACTGGATCTGTAATCTTTTTCCTAGACTAAAAACGTGCCCAAGTCCCATTTTGGTTGTCTGGGATAGGGCTGGGTTGTTGGATCACATCGTCTTTTTTTTTTTTTTTTCCCTTCCCTGCCCCCCCTCCCCACTCCCTGTGACGGATTTGAAGGCAGGGACAAGAGAGGATGGGATGTCTAGTGAAAAGGAAGAAGGTATGGCGGGTCCTGACAGGCAATGCCCATATTCAAAAGGTCAAGCAGGTTGAGGAGAGGCCAGAGAAGGTAAGCTGTTTGCTCCTAATACTCTAGCATTATACAAGGAACAGAGTTAAGAATGGAATTCCGAAGTCCTTGGCTCATGAATTCACAGTTAGATGGGACTTTAGAGGTCATCTATTCCAAATGAATGTCCGAGGTCACAAATGTACTAAGAGTCAACACTGGAATCTGAAGGCAAATGCAGCCCGTTCTCCATCGCACCAGGTAGGATGGAGACGCTTCGGTGCTTCACACCCAGCTCCCTCCCTTCTAAGAATCACCAAACAGGAAATACAGCAGGAAGGTAAAATCTTCTTTCTCTTGCCCTCCCTGTTGTAAGGGTCTTTGGTCTCCTCTTGGGTAAGAGCTAACGAAACAGACTGGTACCACAGCAAATGCTCAAGACACAGGAATATCTTGTTAAAGTTTTATAGGATAACCACTAAACAAGCTACTTTTTTCTCCGTAATTTATACCTGGGCTGGGTGTCTAGACATGACATCATGTTAAGGTATGCCTTATGCTCTGTGCTAAGTTTACAATAACCAGAACTTCACATTACAATAGAGGGGTTTAGCAGAAAAGGGGGGGGAAGCCTTTTTCCTTCCTCCCCTCCCCTTCCTTTACCCACTTCTCTTCTGTCCTCCCCACTACCACCTGCAGGGCAGCTGTTCTAGGTCATCTCTGGGCAGCAATGGAGGGAGAAGGCAAAGCAAAGGGGCAGTTAACAACCCCAAAAAAGGGATGAGCAACACAAGAGAATAACACAATCGGAGAAAGCAATTTGGTGTAGATGAAAGAATTCCAAGAGGAATGATGTTTGGCAAGATGGCAGGAAGTGATTGGGCCTTGGCCTAATTTCTGCCTCCATATTACCTCAGAATGACAAGAAATACATTCAATATAACCTTCACCATTACAAGAAGAGAAGAAAGGATCCTATTTAGAGCTGGAAGGGGTCTTAGAGGACATCTATTCTAGCCAGCTCATTGTATAGGTGAGGAAAGTGAAGGCCAATGAGTTAAGTTAAAGTTAAGTTAAAAAGGGTTTAAAGGTTAAAAGTTAAAGTTAAGGTTCAAAGAGGAAGGATACATCTTGGGAAGGAGAGACCCTGGAGGGTTAGATGGTTAGACAGAATGGGTTAGTGGGAAGATGGGTTAGAGGAAAGATATTTCCACACTGAAGAAAAGGGACTTATAAACTGGTGGAGGTGGCCTTCTCCCATCAGAGTTTCCACAGGACAAAGATCCATCCAGTCAGCGCAACCCCCTTAACTCAAGGAGGTCATTGAAGTCACCCCGCCATGATGTTTTTGACAAGAGAAAATAGATGGCAATGGATGGCTAAGGAACCAAATAGTATAAAAGGCCTGATACACTGCTAATGATAAGAGAAAGGACTACATGGCAAGAAGGGCAAAGACAGCTTTAGTATTAACATGAAGATGGGTCCTCCAATGATAATCACTGAAAACTTTACATTGCTCATCCTCTGACATCTAAACATGTCCCCACTAATAGAACTCTGGACTTCATAGTAGCCTACAAAGGGAAAGAAGTAATGATGTTAATGAAATAAATTAACACTGCTCAGAAAAAGGAGCTAAACAAATGCTACTAAAGTTAAATCGAGGGGCAGATAGGTGGCCCAATGGATAGAGAGTCTGGCCTAGAGACAAGAGGTTCTGGGTTCAAATGTGACCTCAGATACTTCTCAGCTATATGACTCTGGGCAAATTACTTAACCCCAATTGCCTAGCCCTTATTGCTCTTCTGTTTGGAACCAACACTCAGTAGTGATCCTAAGGCAAGAAGTAAGGGTTAAAAAAAAGTTACACTGAGTTATAAATCAAGTCAATTTAAAACATCACATAATAAGTGATAAGCAGAGAAATTATAGTATGATGGAGAAGGGAAAAGAGGATTTAATGTTGTTTCTGGCTTCATCTTTCTCTGTAAAATAATACACCTAAATTCTGGCCACATTCCCACCTCCCTGGTGTCCCCTTCAATTGAATTTCTCATATCTGGATCTCTTAAGCCTAAAATGTTTTCCAGACTAGAAATCTCATTTCCTAGCTGAATGATGTCTCCCTATCTTTGACCTTGAGGTGCAAAACCAATCAGACCCACTTGAACAGGATCCCACCCCTCCTTATAAAAATATTTCATTGGTCCCAATTCCTCATTTGCCTGAGCTTCCCTGACATATGAAAGGAAGACAGATTCGGGAACCCCAGAAAGAGCCTGATATAACAGCTTGCCAAGTCCTGAGAGCAGCTTCTCCTAGGATCATTGTGTCCTTTTTCCTGAAGACCACTACATCCGAGTTTCTCTATTAACATCTCTGTTTGATGACTAAGCCTCAGCCCCAATGATTAAAGTCAGTAAATCTTCTATTTCTCTTTATTTGTCTTGCCTTCCCCTTCATGCTTGCTTGGAAGTTTCCCATTTAACTACATGGCCTTCCCTTAAATGTGGCAAATAAAGGGGTCTGTTGCCTTCTGAGAATCAAAATAAAATAATTATATGAAGGGGAAAAATCCTAATAATTATAACCTTAAGTGTGAATGGATCAACTCCCCAGTAATATCAAAGAAAATAGGAAAATGAAATTTAATCATAAATGTTAAAAACAACATACAAATGAAATGAAATGAAATGTATTATATACTTGGTGTGACCTCAGAAAAACAAAAATTTCAATTATGACCAGATGAGACAATGCTTTTTTAAAAATCACATCATGAGTGATAAGGAGGGAGGAAAAGGTGGGAGAGGGAGGAAGAGAAGGAAGAAGAGGAGATGGTGGGAGAACAGAACGAAGAGGTGGAGATGGGGGAGAGGAGAAGGAAAAGAAAGAAGAGAAGAAATAAGTATCATTTTGTAGAGCCTTAAGTTTTGCAGAGTGGTTTACAAATATTTCATTTTATCCTCACAACAACCCTAGGAGATAGGTGCTATTATTATTCCTATTTTAAAGATGAGGAAACTGAGCCAGAGGTTAAGTAATGTGTTATAGATCACACTAACAAGTGGACAAGCTAGCAAATGTTTGAGGCCAGATCTTAATTCAGGTGTTCTTGAGTCCAGGTCCAATACCCAATCTCTTGGGCTACTCTCCAAGTACGAAAAGAGAGTAGAATCAAATCCATTATTGAGAGAGCAGGAAAGACATCAAATACTAGTTAATACGAGAAATATAAATAAAAGATATAGACCTACAGAGAAACTAAGTAATGTCATTCTGAAAAAAAAGAATAAATCATAAAACAGTCATATATAAACATGTTAAAGAGAAAAATGATGAAACAACCTATTAGCCTTTTGGGGAAGCTGCGAAAACAGTCCTTGGAGGGAAAAAATATCTGGAACAGCATATATTAATTAAATAGAAGAATGATTCATTGAACATACAATTTTTAAAAAACTAGAAAACAAATTGTCAATCTCTAAAAAGTGCAGGAGAAATCTTCAGTACTAAAAAAAAATCAGATGAATCTGTAATTTCATCCGTTTGGATATCATATTACTAAAATTAATCTAAACTCAGATGAAATGAGGTGACATATCTTGGTCTGGCAGCTAAGGTGGCACAGCACAGTACTGGTCCTGGAGCTAGAAAACCTCATCTTTTCTGAGTTCAAATCTAGCCTCAGATACTTACTAGCTGGGTGACCCTGGACAAGTCCCTTAACCCTGTTTGCCATAGTCTACTCATCTGTAAAAAGAGCTGGAGAAGAAAATAGCAAACCATTCCAGTATCTCTGCAAAGAAAACCCCAAATGGGGTCACAAAGAGTTGGGTACAACAAAAAAAAATAATCTGGAAGGACAAATGATGAAATAAATTGTTCTCCTATCAGTAGAGTTCCATTGGGGATAGAGTGGGAATATTAGGAATCACAATGGAGAAAAATAGCCCAAAAATTACTTTAAAAAGAGAGAATAAGCCTTAGGTAGAGAATTAGATAACCTTAGTTCCACTATCCACATCCAGAGAAAGAACTGTGGGAGCAGAAACACAGAAGAAAAACAATTGCTTTATCACTTGTGGTTGATGGGGATATGACTGGGGATATTGACTCTTAAAGCAAATATTAATAATATGGAAATAGATCTTGATCAATGACACATGTAAAACCCAGTTGAATTGCTCGTTGGCTATGGAAGGAGGGGAGGGAGGAGGAGGGAAAGAACATGATTCATGTAACCATGGAAAAAATTTTAGTTCTATTTCTGATCATGTGGTTGATTAACTGTGTTACTCTAAACAAATTACTTCCCCAGTCTAGTCTTCATTTTTATCAACCATCAAACAAAGGTGTTAAGTTGTGTTTCAGAGCTAACCTTCTGTCTGAGCCAAACACACTAAACTAATGAGAAAGGAATTCTAGATCAATGCTTTACACATTTGTGGGAATAATGATGCCCCACATAGTTACCAAGAACAATAATAATCACTTCTTGGTCACTTGTCCTATATTTCATTTACTCGGTACATAAGGTTGTTTCTTCTTAATGGAATACAAAAGCAAAGATCTATTTAGTTTTTATTTTTGCATCCCCAGTGCCTAGGCCAGTGCTTGGCACCTAGAAGGAGCTTAATAAATTTGTGTCAAAGGAATAGGTCAATGAGTGAGTATCATGAGGAGCTGGAGGCTTGGTGAGGTCTCTGGATTCCTATAGCCCCATCTTCATTCTGATTCCACAGTCTCCCCAAGCTGCCTCCGTATCTGTTATTTCCTTTGCTGACACCAAACCCTATACTCTAATATGGGAAAAAGCAATTGTTTTGCTAAGGAGGTTATATTCCCCAGGGATCCACAGGATAGGAGAGATGGTAAGAAGTTAGACAATTTTTGTCTGAGTGAATACTTGGGATGTCAATCTCACATTGTGACTTGATATTTGAAAGGATCACTGTTTGTGAAAAATGGTGGACTGCTTGTTGGAATATAAGCCTCAAGTCTTACACGGCACTCCTGAGGCACCATCTAGCCAGGAAGAGGGGCCCAGGAAGGGGAGATTGATGACAATTACTCAGATTGTCCTAATTATGGAGCTCTCAGTGCCTGGAAGCTGGCTGGCTGCCCCCAGCAGAGGATTAAAGAGGGCTCCAGAATCTTCAGCCCTAAGCTTCTTCCCCAAGGCTGAAGAGCAGGAGTTTTATGTTTCAAATGAATAGAGCAGCTTGGCTGGAATAGATCAGTTTCCTGGGGACCCTCAGATCTGGGGCTGACATTGCTGGCAGCCAATCCATGGTGCTCCTGTGTGTCCACTGAGCACAGAAGATTTCACTAATAGGTAGTTGAGTCTATGTGGTTTCTGGAAGTCCAGTGGGATCTGTAAGTGCGAAACCTGAGCTCCACTCAGGTCCAAATTACATTAAAAGAGCATGAAGGCTGAGTTTCAGAAGTAAGAAGCTGGATAGAATGTCGGCCTTCTGTAGCCTGGTTTGATCCTGAGAATACAGTATTTAAGCACGTTTTGGGCACCTGAAATGTGGTGCTAGGCACTACAGAAGGATATAAAGAACTATAAGGTCTGGTCTCTGACTTGAAAGACCATGAAGGCTGGCCAAAGAGTCTACAATCATATCTGTAAACCTTGAGTCTACCTGAAAAATAATGTACAACCTTTCTAGAGGATCTATATTCAAGGGATCTTCCATGAACCCAGGTCAGAGTGCCAGCTCTCCCAGCCGGCCATCTCTAGAAGGTGGCAAAGAATTTCCCCTAGTTCCAGGCCTTCCAGAATGTGGATCATGAGTAATCATACCCTTGTTTATAAGATTCACTAATATTATAAATGTCTTTGATGCCCACAGGAAATCAAAGAGGCTTTCAATTCCAGGAGAACGTCTGCATTTCAGTCTTAAAGCTGTCTCTCTAGAGAAAATTCAATGAACACTTTCCCACCATGATCCAAGCAAAGTCTCTCAAAGGCTAACAAATAACTGTCCACAGTAAGAGTATAGATAGATCCTTAAATTTGATTATTGCTCTTCCACTAAATATGGCTGTGCAAAAACTTGGTACAGGGATGTCACTCCTATACAGCACACGTGTACAAATTCGTCCACTCCTTCCAGCAAAGCCCCACTGACCCCTGATTCCTGCACAGGCAGAATTGACAATAGAATCAGTTGGCTCAGTATTGGGCCAGTGAGGCACTCCCCAAGTGTTGGCAGCCCCTGGTCCTTGCACATGGTCAACATGTCCCTCAATGATATCACTTTCACAGCAGTGCCAGTCCAAGGGGGTGCTCTCCGGGAGATGGTAATGGGTCTTTAATGAGGAAAACACGTCTCTCCTCCACCCAAACACTGGCGGATGCCCAGTCAAAAAAAAGCCACAGTTCCTCTTGGGTTCTTTAACTCTATCTACAGCTTTTCCCTAAAGTCCTTTAAATCCCTCTGGGTCAGCTAGAGAACAACCATACACACCGTTATCCAAGATTGGTTAATAAATTGTGTTTTGTTTTTTATTTACAGAGATGACTAGGAAATGTGATTACAAGGAGACAGACGCAAATAAGAAACTAAATGATTTTCAGCCCTAGTGGAACTTGGACAGTTTGGTTCAACTCCAGACTAGTATTCCTTCTTGGATTCACAGAAGGGATCATAGAATCATAAAATCTTAAAATCACAGATTTAGAGCTAGAAAGGACCTTAGACATTAAATTCAACTCCTCGGGAAATTGTTGCTCAAAATAGTTAAAGGACTTGCCCAAGATAAACAATTGTCTAATGTTTGATATGAGATTTGAAGCTAGATCTTTTGGCCTCCAAGTCTCACATTCTATTCACTACATCACACACATATTGAGGGAAAGAGAAATCATGTCCCACCAGCAGCTTTTCAAGGATGGGGAATTTATATTTGATAGCACCATCTTTGTCTGGGGAACAACGATGTAAAGGGAGCAGTAAGAGAACCATGAAATGGAAAAGAGTCTATAAATAATCTTGATATTTGGTTTTGCTTCTAATATGCAGATACAGTAGGATACTGTCATGGGTATAACTCACTTTCTGCCATCGGTCAGCAAATTCCTGAGAAGTTACACAAAACAGCCTTTTATAATCCAATGCTATCTATAATGTCTTAAGAACATGTCTGATTTAGAGCAATTCCTTTTGTAAGCAACCACCCTCCAAATGCATCTACTTTATAAGTCTGGATTTTCACATACATAGATCTATGTGGAATATAAAGTGGGATACAGTGCCTGGCACATGAAGGGATGGGCTTCATAAATGTTAATGATGGATAACATAGTCATTCTGGTCCAAAGAAATAAGGCTAACTAACCATGGATCTTTAATGTGAACAGAGAGAATTCCATGCTCTGGACTGACAAAGCAAATCTATAGTGCCTTTAGGACAGAGCCTTATTCCACCACCAAGGAGCTTTTGACAATATACCACAGAACTGTACTATAGGGGGAAATCACAGGGAACAGAAACATCAGGATGAGGAGTCAACGGCACCCAGATTTCTTGCTGCTCTCCTTTAGGACTAAACCAACTGGAACTGGCCAAAGGTCCAAGAGAGACAGCCCAGGAGTTAAAGACAAGATAAAAAGCTCATGGAATAAATGTTCCCTTGTAAGATGAGAACCCAGGCCATCCTTTTCTGCATGCAGTCCTGGAAGGATATATAAATCAATTCATCAATCAAAAAGCACTAATTAAGACATACCTCCCCTGAGCTGGGCACCATGCTAGGCACGGCGGTGCTACAAAGAGGAAAATGGAACAATCCAGAGGAGTTAAGCAACTTGCCCTGGGAGTCTGCCATCCAGCAGATTCAGTCAAACGTGGTGGTCTTTGGATATTTGTTTGGATATCAGGTCCCAACCTTTTTTTGAAACGGAAAAGGCCTCAAATAATATCCAGCTCAAAATCAATGAGGAACTCAAGGCCTTTATTATTGCCCAGGGCCATGTGGCAAAACCAGAACTTGAACCAGATCTGATTCAGTTTGTGTCCCTTCCATTTTCACAGGGCTGTTCTGAGGACCAGTGAGATAACATATAACGTGCTTTGTAACCATAAGGCAATACGGCACTATTGTTGTTACTATCATTAATTCTTCCAAACTTTTCTCAATCAGTGCCAAAAAAATCACACAAATACTATGAAGAGATATGGATGAGTCTGTGACCTCAGACAACATGTTTTTTCTTAAAGCCTTAACTTCTGCCTTAGAATCAATATTATGTATTGGTTCCAAGGCAAAAGAGTGGTAAGATCTAGACAATGGGGGTAAAGTGACTTGCCCAGGGTCACCCAGCTAGGATGTGTCTGAGTCCAGATTGAACCCAGGATGGGCTCTCGATCCATTGAGCCACCCAGCTGCCCTCAAGTCTACATGTTAATACCATATTTCCGCAATGTGACCTGTAGTGTTTGCTAGTCATTAATATTTCCAGATTCCTCTCTTGTTATCTTTCTTTCCCTTAATTGCTTTTGGGTCCTACAGAAGAGCCTTTTATCCAATTTCTCTCAAACCTTCTCCATATAACAACAACAGCAACAACAAAATGGTTCTCATTGTGCTTTAAAGTTGGCAAAGTATTTGAGAATATTCTTCTATACTAAGGGCTGGTCTTCCTGGGAGGGCAGACTTACAAGCCATAGAGCTAAAATGCCCATAAAGTTAATAAAGTGAATCATAAAAAGTAGCAAATTTTGTGACTACACAGCCTGGAGGCTCCATGGGAAGCCAGGGAAATAACAGTTCGATCAACCCTAAATCGCTATTTCTTTCTTCTTATTATTTAGGACAAAGGAAAGACGCTGCATTCACAAATTATGAATTCGCTGTTCTCTATTTACATTTCTCTCCAGCCTCATTTGTTCTGAGCAGTAAGAAAGGTTGATTTTGATTGTGAAGAACTGTCACAGACTTTCTCAAGAATGTCACAGATTTGAGGGATCCTGGAATATGACGGCAGGAATCGCCCCTGACCAATGATGTGACCTCTCCAGTGCATACCTGCTATCAGAAGGATTTGAGAATCGTCCATACTGTTGCTAAATCCTTGAGGTCTATGAGATTTAGACTTGCAAAGTACTTTAGAGATATCTTAATACAACCTTCCTCATCTTGCAGAAGATGATGCTGGGGCCAGAGAGGAGGGATCCATCCACATTTTTACCTATTGGTGGCCAATAATAGAAGTCTAAATTCAAACCAGATCTGTGAATATAGGCTTGAATCCACCCTCCACCTGGCTGCCTTTAGCCATTGGTTGACCACACCATTCCCCTACTCAATTAAATCTAGAACTTCCCAGTTATCCCTAAGGTCAGATGTAAACTCTTCTATTGGGATTTCACAACTGGCCCCAACTTTTCTAGGCAGGCTCCTTGCACATGATTCCCCTTTCTTACCCTCTATGGTCCAGCCCATCTTTCTCCTTTACACACATACAAACACACACACTCACACTCATATACACACACACACAATCCTCCTGGCTTTGCTTACTTCATATTCATCTGTTCATATACATTTTCCCAGGTTTTTCCTGAATCCTTCACACCCATCATTTCTAAGGGTACAAGAACATTTCATATTTCATAACCCACACTTTTTTCAGCCATTCTGCTTGCCTTTTAGTGCCCTCCTACCATAAGCAGGGCTACTAGGAATGTTCCATGGGTCTTTTCCTTGGGTCTTTAACCTACAGGTCTAGCAGTGGTATCACTAGATCTGGACATAGGAAAAGAGTACACACATGTTAGTGATTTGGGGGGATATAATGCCAGATTGTTTCCCAGAATGGCTGGTTTTAGAATAGATCAAATTTGCAGTTCCACAAACAATGTATTAGTGTGACTGTCTTCTCATAGTCACCAAGAAGTTTCTAAGGTTCCAGGTTCCAACTTCTTGTTTATTTAGGTCAGTGAGCAAAGGCCAAGTCCCTCTCTGAGAAAGTCCAGTCCTTTGTCTAAAATTTATTTTTTAAAGTACCTTTTGAAGAGTTTGAGACTAAATTAAATGTCAGGTTTATTTGAGGTAGGGAATGTGACAGAGATAACTGAAATAGATTTTTAGGAGAGCTTTCTAAAAAAATCTTATTTTTATTCATATTTTTGTTTTTATCAAATTAATTTCCAATTAGAGTTAAGGGAATCTCTAGGCTAACAGGACAGGGTTCACCTGAATCAATTTATTTGAGGAAGCTAGGTCTCTTGGAAGCTAAGATATCCAGGAAGGCCTAAAACAAAGGCAACTCATTCCATCCTGGTCTAGATGAGACTATGACTGAGAAACCTTACATATATTTCTTTGAATCATTCCCCTTGGCATCATGGTGGCCCCTGCTACACCTTAGGTAGCCTGTGAAATAACAATCTGCAAAGTGGGAAAACATGGCAGGATGGAATCATCTGGAATATGTTGGACACTTCGGGAGTGCAAACAATGAGGTTATCAAAACAATGGCTTTGAAAGCCAGCAATTTGATCCAGGCTTCCAAGGCGCCTCATCCCAGCACAACAGCTTTTGAGGAAAGAGGGAAAAAATAAACAGATGACATCTGTAGATATTTAAGGCTCCAGATATTTTGACACTAGGTGCTGAAAGATGTTTGTCCAACAACAAAACCCATAAGGACTATGGAAACAACTCTCAATTTGTATCAAGTGACAAAATATTTGGGAGCTCACTTCTTGGCATTTGGAAATATTATTCTGAATAAAGCCATTTAAAAACCTGCCAACCTTCTGATGAGGATGGAAGGATCAAGGATTCCAGTAAATGCCAACCCTTCCTTTTGTCTTCCTCTTCCAAAGAAAACACAAGCAAAGATCCAAATGGAGAAATAGGAGGCATCGTCCCCTTTCTAGACAGGACTGAGTGATCGGTATCAACCAGTAAGAGAACTCGCCTGGCACCATGCCAACATGCAGAGCTTCCCAGGCGTACATAGGAACCTTGCCCAGACCTTGCCCACAGAAACTGCATTCTTGGACCAAGTTGTTATCTTTAAGTGATGGCAGGGATGGGGTAGAATTTGAAATGGAGACTGGTGCCCGGAGTATCAAAGAACATCCTCAGTGGTTACGGATTAATGAGTGAACACTGAAGTGATACAATCTGGGAAACATATTTCTAAAGTGGAGGAAAACCCTCTTCAGAAGCCATGTTCAAACCAGGAGAGTTTGGAAAAGATGTGCATCCCAGCCTGCCCTTGAGATAGACTTCTCACCAATTTAGGTTTCATCTCCAAACCTACCCCTATTCCCCAGCTCTTTTCCTTACTTTGTCCCCTTCCTTCTGTTGCTTATCAGACACCATTGGAGATTGCAGAGACCTCTGTTTTTTAGGGGTACTGACTGAAGGCACAAGGGGATCTGGGGTGCCTTCAATAGGTACCCCTAGGAAACAGAGGTCTCTGCAATCTCTGATGGTGTCTGATAAGAGCTCTGCCTCCCCTATTCTCACTTTGGATGGGACAGAAGTTACCTTAGGTGAGCAGGCCCAGGTAGGTCATGATCTGTGTCACATATCTCATCATACTAACTTTCCCCCAGATCATCTTCTCTTCTAAATCTCTATTTTTAAGGAGAGCACCACCATCTTTCTAGTCACTCAGGTTTCTCCATTGGGAGGTCATCCTTAGCTTCTCACTCCATGTACACAGTCAGCTGCCAAATCTTGTTCTTTTAACCTCTTAATAAAAACTAACAAATAATAAAAACAATATAATTATTATAACTAATAATTAAATTATAATTAATAAAAACAAAACTAACAATTAGTTCTTTGTATAAATGGAATAAATTGCCCAGGAAAAAGCACAGTCCATTGCCCTGGAGGTCTTCAAGCAGAGGCAGGATGGCCCCTTGTCAGGGATGATGGAGTGAGGACCCTTATTTGGGTCCACCTTGGATTGAATAGTATAGTAATAGAATTGGGGAAAAGGTAATTAGGTATTGCTAAATGATCTAAAGGTTTGCAAGGTTACTTTTGCAAATTTATTTATTTTGCAATACCTAATTACCTTTTTCCCAATTCTATTACTACAGTAGCTAATGAGATCCCTCTCCATCTCAACTCTCTGAGCCTGGGATTCTGGGGCACTGTGTTTGGAAAACCGAATATTCCTACTGCTGCTGCAGGCCCATTGGATTCATGCCCAGTCATTTAGCATGAGGGCTAACTATGGGTTTGGTCATGATGTGGGTCATTTGGCTTCATTGAGTTCCAAAGTCCTGATCTGCATTCCTAAGGACAGCCAGTGATCTCACAGATGGGAACAGACGATTCAAGTCAACAAACATTTTGTAAGTAACTATTCGCCGCTGCCGTATGTCAGGCTCTGGCGTACCCTAAATGTTGGAGGAACAAAGACAAAAATAGTCCCTGTCCTTAAGGAGGCTACACATCCTACTGGGGGAGACAATGTGGATGTTTAAAAAAATCTATAAACTACATATAAATTAAATGTAAAATCATTTCAGAGAATGAGAATGCTAACCACTGCAGATATCAGAAAAGGTACCAGATCACTCACACTGGGCCCTGAAGGCAGCTGGGAGCTCTTTGACATGAGGAAGGAAAGCATTCCAGGCATGGGCAAAGTCATGGGAGATGAGAGAGTGGATGCTGGGTACAAGGAGTAGACTATTTTGGCCAAAAGGTGGAAAATAACTGAAAGAACTGTCCTATCACCTGGGATCCAGGAGAGCCCTATTATTGTACGAAGGACTCACCCAGGAATGAGCACTTTTCTAGTTAAAGGTTCCAAGTTCAAGGCAGGCGGTCACATGTTCCCAGATCGCCTGGCAGCGTGGGATCTGCCATCTGCCTGCAGCAAAGAGAATCGGGTATTGGGGGAATGTGCCAGAAGAGTCGGCACATTTCGGGTTGGTTTCCCTTGAGTATCATCTGGGGCAGCTTTACAGAGTACATGATGCAATGAGCCAGTCCATGCTCCTAAGCTGCAGGATGTTTGGACTGCCTTTACAAAGGCATGTTTTCAGACCAATATGGGCTGTGAATAGGGCTGAGCAAAAATACTAGACAGAAATTGCTTCTCCCCCACATCACTGTTAATTCCTGAATTTAAGGGTCCCATGAGCCTCTACTCAATGTAAGGCAGCCTATGATTTACTAACAACAGTACCTAATGACCCTGTAGGGTCTTCTGCTCCAAGAATAAGATCAAAGCCAAAGTCATATAAATAAAATACTGAGTATTGTGTGAACAGGATGTTTCTACCAAAGAAGGGCTGGGGGATGTAAGCTTCAGAATCATAAAATATCTGTTTGTATCAGATAAAAAGCCATCTTTCCAGGAGGTCTGAATTTCATGGAAAGTTGTACAAAGGACACCCTCATTCCTCCACTCACTGATCCCAGAAATGTCCTCATTTGAGACTCTTGGTGGTAGCGTCCTTTCAAGGGATCCAAGTATAAAGGGA
The DNA here is from genome assembly GCF_016433145.1 of Gracilinanus agilis. Classification (NCBI taxonomy): domain Eukaryota; kingdom Metazoa; phylum Chordata; class Mammalia; order Didelphimorphia; family Didelphidae; genus Gracilinanus; species Gracilinanus agilis. The sequence goes on along the minus strand of NC_058133.1, from coordinate 505,918,307 downwards.
GCAAATGGGGCAGCCCTACAGCTTTTAAAGTAATGAATACATACAAGAATCATTTTATATATACATACAATAACCTCTTCTATGTATGTGTTCTTAGGAAATTATGATAAATGTTGGCAAACTTGCCAAAAATTCCATACCCGTGCCTACTCACTTGGGTAGGACCTCATTTTTTTCCATGTTGAGGCTACCATGGGATCTGAAATGAGAAGTGATGCCTGTCTCAGCAAGTTCACATATCCACTCTCCTTCCTTGGAACTTTGAAAAAAATGCCTGTGGGGCCAACTAGGTGACTCAGTGGTTAGAGTGCCAGGCCTAGAGATGGGAGGTCCTGGGTTCAAATCTTACCCTCAGACACTTCCTAGCTCTATGAGCCTGGGCAAGTCAGTTAATCTCCATTGCCTAGCTCTTACCACTCTTTTGCCTTGGAACCAATACACAGTATTGATCTTAAGATGGAAGGGTATAGTTGGCAGGGGGTGGAATCTATTTTGAGTTTACTATACCCCACTTCTAATTGGAACAAATCTCTTCAGAAAAGATCAGGCACTGACCAGGAGTCAACTCGTGTTCCAAAGAGTTGATCACCCACACTTGATGTGTTTGATTTCTTATTTTTCAGAATTAATCATTATAAGCTACTATATAGCACATTTTTTTGTCTTCTTCACTGGCCAAGGTATTTAAGCTAAATTCTATTAATATTTTATAAAACCAACCATTTTCTTCTTTGCTTCTCTAGAGTATGGCTATTACACTTTATGGAAAAAACCAGATCCCATTACATACCTAAGCAACCACCTTCTACATACACCTGAGAACAGCCCTGGCTGAGATATGACATTGCCATCCCCAGAGGGTAGGGGATATGCCATCTGCACTTGTATCCAGTCAACCAATCAGCAGGCATTTATTAAGCAGGTACATCCTAGGCACTGTGCCAGGCACTGGAGGCACAAATACAAACAAAACAATCCCTTGTTTCAAAGAGCTTACATTCTTATGGGGGAGGCAGGACCTTCTAGCTATTAAAGTTTAAAATTGCACCAAGACTCTGGAAACATTCTGAATAAGTAGATGTAGCATACAAAGAATAAATGCAAAGACAATCAAATCAAATGAGTCGAGTACACAGAAACACAGGTTTTAATAGAGAGAGCCAAGCATTTCTGGGATCAGCGACTGGAGGAGTGAGCATGTCCTTTGTACAACTTTCCATGATGTTTCAGGGAAGGAGGGCATAAGCAGTCGAGAAGAGGATGTGGAATGGCTTTATTTATGATGGCGCCTGGGCTATTTCTTAAAAGAAGAGAAGGATTCAATAAGGTAGCTGGGAGGACTGAGGGCACTCCAAACATGAACAAGCAGATGGTCCAAAGACACCCAGATGGGAGACAAGGGGATAAGAGAGAGGAGGCCACATTAGGCTGGTCTATAGAGTGCCAAAAGGAAAGTCATGTCCATGGAGGCTGGAAAAACAAAAATTGAGGCCACATTTAGTAGGACTTTAAAAGTGAAGAAATGAAATCTAGATTTTGTCCCAGAGGCATTGGGAGCCAGTGGGATTCACTAGAGAGGGAATGACAAGGTCTGATTTGTACTCAACAAAAATTACTTGGTCAACAGTTTTGGAGATGAATTGAGGCAAGAAGGTCAATTAAGAGGCTGTCTCGGGGGCAGGTAGGTGGCTCAGTGGATTGATCTAGCCAGGCCTAGAGATGAGAGGTGCTAGGTTCAAATCTGACCTCAGACACTTCCCAGCTGTGTGACCCTGGGCAAGTCACTTAACCCCCATTGCCTAGCCCTTACCCCTCTTCTGCCTTAGAATCAATATACAGTAATATACAGTATTGATCTAAGAAGGAAAGTAAGGGTTTTAAAAAAAAAAAGAGGCTGTCACAATAATCTGTGATGGAGGCAGTGGGAATAGAGAGATTGTAGAAATAGAAAAAGCAAGACTTGGTCAGTGACTGGATATATGGAGGGAGGGACAGTGAGGAATTGAGAAAACAACTAGGATACAAATGGGGGAGACTGGATGAAGGCTAGTGCCTTTGGCAGAACCGGAGAAGTTCTGAGATCCATCCCCACGTCCCCTGAAGGCTAATACTACCACGCCTGTATAAATGCCACCAAACTCTTCAATAAGCCAAAGACATGACCCTGCCACGCCATCCTCTCTCCCTGAGGACCAGTCTTGTGGCTATTTTGCTGCCCCACACCTTGGAGAGGACAGTGAAGGGCCACTTTCAGAAACTTGAGGTCCATAAAGTCAAAGAGACATCACCAAAGTCATAAGGCCAAGCCTCATGGAGTGCTGGCCAGGACAATGTTCCTCTCCTAGGAGGGTTGGGTTTGGCTTTGAACTTCCAGTGAATGAATATGTACTCTTGCACACACGCACACACACGCACACACACATACACACGCACATTATAAGACCAGATTGAAATGTCAGCATCATCTTGGATTTCAATCAATCAGCTTGACACATGAAGAGCTGAACCCCTTTCACCCTTCTCGTGCCCCCTTCCATATGGTCTTTATATCAGTGCTCACCAGACCGGGTGGCTCAGTAGACTCATTTCCTGTTCTTACAGGGGCTCCAGTTGGAAGAAAGAAAACAAGACGAAATAAAACATATCCACAAGTCAAACTTATTATCCCCTGATGACTGAACCTCCCGGCATTGTTTGTGTCAAAGCCTCCCTCATTGTCCCACACAGGCCAGCGTGCGAGGAGAGATGGTCCCCTACAGCATGGGAGAAGGGCTAATTTTCATTTCTGTCTGCATCAGCTGGATTTCAGGAGCATACAGCAGTTGTTCATGGTTCCGTGACCTGAGGTGGATAGGGGATGGGCTTTGATAAGATCACAAAGTGAGATCAGAAACACGAGAGGCAAATTTCCCAGTGAAGAGTGATGGAAGTCTGTCCTGTGGGATCCCTGGGAAGTCCTCCCTGGGAAGAGGGATGTAGGAGTGCCACCCTGAACCCTTCTGGGGATCAGTAGGAAAGCTAGCCATGCCATTTCATGTTTCAGTGCTACTCTTGGAAGGAAATGATTCTGCAAAATATCCCAATACTATAAGGGGGGATCTTGAACCTTTTTTTCCTCACCCGTTCGCTCACAAGAAAGGCTACTGGATATAAAGGGAACATGAGAAAACATGGGATTTAGAGCCATTTTTCTTGATGTGATTAGACAAGGTGAGAAACAATGGGCAGTATTGAAGTTCTTTTCCCTGATGCTCTGGAATGCCCTGAGGCGAAGGAGCCAGCAGGCTCTAAGTCTCCCCAGGAAGCAGAAGAACCCAGGGCAAAGGTACCCTCCTCGTATCATACTAATGTGGGCTGTTCAGATGAAGGACTCAGACCCCAGGGAAGGCTTTTGTGGCATGTTTCATACTAGTTTCTTTTGAGGGAGCCCCAGAGACACAAAGAGATGCGATGGGACCCCAGTCACTGAGATGAACCAGAAACAGAAGATTCAAAGGCCTTCTTTTGGCCAACTCGGTGCCCTCGATCCTTGCTGTTGGATCAGCTCACCCACAATTCATGGAATCATAGACTGGAGGTAGAAGAGACCTTAAAGAAAGGACTTTCATGATTCCTGGCCCAGGATTGTCAAAGAGGAGGAAAGGATCATGGGATGATAGCTCTAGAGATGGAAGGGACCTCAAAGGTCATCTAGCCCAAACCCCTAATTTTACAAATGAGGAAACTGAGACTCCAAGAGGTGGCTGATTTCTAGGCTTCTGACTCCCTTCCTGGCCTGGCCTGGCCCTTGGCCCAACATCCTCTGCCTGGCCTTTTTCTTCTTCTTTTTTCCTTCCATCTTAGAATCAATATTATATATTGGTTCTAAGGTAGAAGAGCAGTAAGAGCTAGTCAATGGAGGTGAAGTGACTTGCCCAGGGTCACACATCTAGGACGTATCTGAAGCCAGATTTGAATCCTGGAATCTAGGTCTGGTTCTTCTCCCAGCTGCCTCCTCCAAGGAACCTTCTTCACCAAAGGGAGACCCATGATCTAGTAGGCTGGCACTGGAGGGTCCCAGAACAGCAGTATATCCAGAATCTGACTTCTTACGTTCCTATGTCCACAATGGAGTGGAATGGGCTCTGGGCCCCCCTACTACTGGTGGTGATAAAGCCATACCACACTGATAGCAGGAATAGACCACTACCACAATAAGTCCACCCTCAGTCCCCCAGCAAAGGATCCTGACCTCTTGTGGAGGCTGATGCCTGGAAATGCCAATTCATTGAGTACGTAAAAAATAAGGGAGATGGGGAAGAAGAAAAAGGAGGAAAAAAACTCAAGCCCTATCCATGATTTATATGGCATATTCCTCTGACATTCAAATTAGTGGTAAGGAATTTGACTTCATAATCTTATTTTTATTGACTTTGAAAGAAATTTTGTTTTCAGGGGCAGCTAGGTGGCTCAGTGGATTGGGATCCAGGTCTAGAGGTCTTGGGTTCAAATGCAGCCTCAGACACTTCCTAGCTGTGTAACCCTGGGCAAGTCACTTTACCCCCATTGCCTAGCCCTTACTGCCCTTCTGCCTTAGAACCAATACACAGTATTGATTCTAAGACGGAAGGTAAAGGTTTGAAATTTTTTTTTGTTGTTTTTATTTACTAAAGCCCACATATGTCTGTGTATTTTATTTTGGCCCCTCCATTGTCTTTCCCATCCCATCTCCAGCTCCCCCTCTCCCAGAACAGCAGACATTTGGAATACTCTGCTCTACTGGCTTGGGAAGGGGCTCACGATGGAAACAGAGAATTTCCAAATCACTGGATTCCCATAGAATACATTTTCCCATAATGTAACTAAAATATGGTTCATAAGGTTTAAGTAGGCTTTTATGAGCTGGCCTCACATCCTGGCTATCATTTATAGCATTATTGGTATAATAATAATGCACTTAAAATATGCCCAGAGGCCCAAACAACCTACTTGCAAATGGACTTCTGGAACACAATGCATCTCAAGTTATGGACTGCATGCATTGCGAATTAGATTTAGGAGGAGGTTTTTTTTTTTTTTTTTAGAGCATACAATTTTTTAAGTCAACAAAAATACTGCTTAAGTAACACAGCTAAAGCTCATCAGCTGAGGCTGCCTGAATTAAGGTGCCAGCGAGGGCACAGCAGCCCAGGGCATCTAAAGAGCGCCAGCCCAGGGCATCTAAAGAGCGCCAGCCCAGGGCATCTAAAGAGTTCCCACTTGGAGATGGGCCTGATGGGAAACCCTAAGAAAATTCCTCCTCTGGCTGTTCTAGGTCCCCTGAAAGAAAAGATTCCTCCAAGTTGGATTCCACTGGTGGAGGCTGGGGTGTCTAGAAAAAACTGCTGACATTGCTATCAAGAGTTTCTGGGGAGTAGATGGAGATGAGCACCCCAGAACTCCAGGAGTGATTCAGTGGAACCAGGAGGAGCTGTGAATCCCACAAAGCCTCAGCCCCTTTCTTGGCTTTCCTTCCCACTTCCCCTCAGGCCATTTTTGTCATTCTCCTCCTTCCCCTTTTCCTGTTTGGATCAGGAAGGGGTCTTCCTCTTCTTCTTCATTAAGAGTTCATCAGCAAGAGGCAGCTGGGTGGTTCAATGGATTGAAAGTTAGACCTAGAGCTGGGAGGTCCCGGATTCAAATCTGATCTCAGACATTTCCTAGCTGTGTGATCCTGAACAAGTCACTTAATCACCCAGCCTTTATTGCTCTTCTGCCTTTGAACCAATGCGTAGTATTGATTTTAAGATGGAAGATAAGGGTTTAAAAAGGAAACAGCTCATTTTCCTAGATCCTTCTGCTCATTGCTTAGCCTTGTCAATAGCTCTGTGAATCTTCCCAGGAGCTCAGTGAAAACAAAGGTCAGAAATCCAAAGGACATTATCATCCATGTTGATATAAAATATTAACTACTCAGTTAGAAAACAGCCATTTCCTGGAAAAAGCTGAAATCAAATTGCATTGCTAATTCTTCAAATTGGCTTTGATTTTAAGGCAGTGTGGAATGGAGGGGAGAGAGTAGAGGGAAGACCTGAGTTTAGTCTCCTGAAGCACATAAGCTGTGTGACCCTGGGCAAGTCACTTGACCCCCATTGCCCACCCTTACCACTCTTCCACCCAGGAGCCAATACACAGAAGTTAAGGGTTTTAAAAAAAAAAAAGAAAGAAAAAGACAGGATACTATACAAATTGGCAGTTTAAAAATGGAATAGTGTGATGCCACAAAACAACGCTGCCAGTCGTTTTCCATGATGATGAACTCCTAAGAGCTCGCTGACTTTGTATGTTGGAGTGGATGCTCGTCCTAGCAAATCCTTCTCAAAGAACATCCATGCCTAGGTCGGGGCTAGCTCTGTTAGAGAGATCGTGCGAGTGGCAGTATTGGAAAAGAACTTGAACTCTGGGCTTTTATGGTGTCGAAATTTGTGTCACACATTTTACATTCCTCTGTGATGGTCCAATTTCTTGAATACAGTTAAAATAAAACATTGAGGGACTCTGTTTGAAAACAAATTAACCTTAATGTTACCCAAGATAAAGAATGGAATAAACTGCCTTTAGGGACAGGCAGGTCACAAATAGAAAGGATATATTTGTAAATGCAGATAATCCTCAAACCCTGTGTGTGTGTGTGTGTGTGTGTGTGTGTGTGTGTGTGTGTGTGTGTAAAACATTAACTGCTGATTTACAGTGGTAGTGAGCGTTGGTTCCCTGGGAGTTTCCTCCTCTTATACAAGTTTGAACTATATCACACATACACATTCACATGCACAAACACACACATATTCACACACATACTCATGTTTATACACTCATACACTCTCACACTCACACATACACACACATTTATACACATGCATACAGATACACTAACACTCACACACTCATATACACACATGCACATTCACATACACATTCACACACTCATACACACACAATACAACTTAAAGTCTTACAAAGTTGCTTTGGGCATTGAGGGGTTAAGTGACCTGACCAGGATCACACAGTCAGGATGTGACTGAAGAGAACATTGAATCTAGATCTTTCAAGGGAAGCTGTGTGGGGCAGTAGATAGAGCATAGACCTGGAGTTAACACCAAGTTCAAATCTAGCTTCAGACACTCACTTAGCTATGTGACCTTAAACAAGTCACATAATCTTTCTTTCTTTTTCTTGCTTCCTTCCTTTCTTTCTTCCTACTTTCTTTTTCTTTCCTTTCCTCCTTCCTTCCTTCTTTCCTTTTTCCCTCCCTCCTTCCCTCCTTTCTTTTTTCTTCTTTCTTTCTTTCTTTCTTTCTTTCTTTCTTTCTTTCTTTCTTTCTTTCTTTCT